>NW_027553009.1:0-49027 GCF_045843805.1 Urocitellus parryii
GAACTACATTATTGTGCCAAGTTTCAAAGAGCTAGCACAAACCGTGTTTGATTTAGAGTTCCAACTACATGTATCCATATAGGAGAAAACAGAGTGAAACCTAAACATGAAAACGGTTACTGCAAAGGAATGGTTTAAACTAGAAGAACGAAATTTTGGTGAGCCAAGTGGGACTGGGTGTACTGATCATTACCTGCAAGTATCATCACGATTGGGTGAAAAAATGTTTGCTGAGATTTCCGGAAACTCGTAGTTTTTTGGAAGCTTGGCAACCCCTTTCAATGAAAGTGATTCTCGTCAGTCTCTGCTTGGGGCTACTTCCAGAGGACACAAACCATAGCCATAGAACTTGGAACTACATTATTGTGCCAAGTTTCAAAGAGCTAGCACAAACCGTGTTTGATTTAGAGTTCCAACTACATGTATCCATATAGGAGAAAACAGAGTGAAACCTAAACATGAAAACGGTTAGTGCAAAGGAACGGTTTAACTTAGAAGAACGAAATTTGGTGAGCCAAGTGGGACTGGTGTACTGATCATTAAATGGATGTATCATCAAGATTGGGTGAAAAAATGTTTGCTGAGATTTCCGGAAACTCGTAGTTTTTTGGAAGCTTGGCAACCCCTTTCAATGAAAGTGATTCTCGTCAGTCTCTGCTTGGGGGCTACTTCCAGAGGACACAATCCATAGCCATAGAACTTGGAACTACATTATTGTGCCAAGTTTCAAAGTGCTAGCACAAACCGTGTTTGATTTACAGTTCCAACTACATGTATCCATATAGGAGAAAACAGAGTGAAACCTAAACATGAAAACGGTTACTGCAAAAGAACGGTTTAACCTTGAAGAACGAAATTTGGTGAGCCAAGTGGGACTGGTGTACTGATCATTACCTGCAAGTATCATCACGATTGGGTGAAAAAATGTTTGCTGTGATTTCTGGAAACTCGTAGTTTATTGGAAGGTTGGCAACCCCTTTCAATGAAAGTGATTCTCGTCAGTCTCTGCTTGGGGCTACTTCCAGAGGACACAAACCATAGCCCTAGTACTTGGAACTACATTATTGTGCCAAGTTTCAAAGAGCTAGCACAAACCGTGTTTGATTTAGACTTCCAACTACATGTATCCATATAGGAGAAAACAGAGTGAAACCTAAACATGAAAACGGTTACTGCAAAGGAACGGTTTAACCTAGAAGAACGAAATTTGGTGAGCCAAGTGGGACTGGTGTACTGATCATTAAATGGATGTATCATCAAGATTGGGTGAAAAAATGTTTGCTGAGATTTCAGGAAACTCGTAGTTTTTTGGAAGCTTGGCAACCCCTTTCAATGAAAGTGATTCTCGTCAGTCTCTGCTTGGGTGTCCTTCCAGAGGACACAAACCATAGCCATAGAACTTGGAACTACATTATTGTGCCAAGTTTCAAAGAGCTAGCACAAACCGTGTTTGATTTAGAGTTCCAAATACATGTATCCATATAGGAGAAAACAGAGTGAAACCGAAACATGAAAACGGTTACTGCAAAGGAACGGTTTAACCTAGAAGAACGAAATTTGGTGAGCCAAGTGGGACTGGTGTACTGATCAATAAATGGATGTATCATCAAGATTGGGTGAAAAAATGTTTGCTGAGATTTCAGGAAACTCGTAGTTTTTTGGAAGCTTGGCAACCCCTTTCAATGAAAGTGATTCTCGTCAGTCTCTGCTTGGGGCTACTTCCAGAGGACACAATCCATAGCCATAGAACTTGGAACTACATTATTGTGCCAAGTTTCAAAGTGCTAGCACAAACCGTGTTTGATTTACAGTTCCAACTACATGTATCCATATAGGAGAAAACAGAGTGAAACCTAAACATGAAAACGGTTACTGCAAAGGAACGGTTTAACCTTGAAGAACGAAATTTGGTGAGCCAAGTGGGACTGGTGTACTGATCATTAAATGGATGTATCATCAAGATTGGGTGAAAAAATGTTTGCTGAGATTTCAGGAAACTCGTAGTTTTTTGGAAGCTTGGCAACCCCTTTCAATGAAAGTGATTCTCGTCAGTCTCTGCTTGGGGCTACTTCCATAGGACACAAACCATTGCAATAGAACTTGGAACTACATTATTGTGCCAAGTTTCAAAGAGCTAGCACAAACCGTGTTTGATTTAGAGTTCCAACTACATGTATCCATATAGGAGAAAACAGAGTGAAACCTAAACATGAAAACGGTTACTGCAAAGGAACGGTTTAACATAGAAGAACGAAATTTTGTGAGACAAGTGGGACTGGTGTACTGATCATTACCTGCAAGTATCATCAAGATTGGGTGAAAAAATGTTTGCTGTGATTTCTGGAAACTCGTAGTTTATTGGAAGGTTGGCAACCCCTTTCAATGAAAGTGATTCTCGTCAGTCTCTGCTTGGGGCTACTTCCAGAGGACACAAACCATAGCCCTAGTACTTGGAACTACATTATTGTGCCAAGTTTCAAAGAGCTAGCACAAACCGTGTTTGATTTAGACTTCCAACTACATGTATCCATATAGGAGAAAACAGAGTGAAACCTAAACATGAAAACGGTTACTGCAAAGGAACGGTTTAACCTAGAAGAACGAAATTTGGTGAGCCAAGTGGGACTGGTGTACTGATCATTAAATGGATGTATCATCAAGATTGGGTGAAAAAATGTTTGCTGAGATTTCAGGAAACTCGTAGTTTTTTGGAAGGTTGGCAACCCCTTTCAATGAAAGGGATTCTCGTCAGTCTCTGCTTGGGGCTACTTCCAGAGGACACAAACCATAGCCATAGAACTTGGAACTACATTATTGTGCCAAGTTTCAAAGAGCTAGCACAAACCGTGTTTGATTTAGAGTTCCAAATACATGTATCCATATAGGAGAAAACAGAGTGAAACCGAAACATGAAAACGGTTACTGGAAAGGAACGGTTTAACCTAGAAGAACGAAATTTGGTGAGCCAAGTGGGACTGGTGTACTGATCAATAAATGGATGTATCATCAAGATTGGGTGAAAAAATGTTTGCTGAGATTTCAGGAAACTCGTAGTTTTTTGGAAGCTTGGCAACCCCTCAATGAAAGGGATTCTCGTCAGTCTCTGCTTGGGGCTACTTCCAGAGGACACAATCCATAGCCATAGAACTTGGAACTACATTATTGTGCCAAGTTTCAAAGTGCTAGCACAAACCGTGTTTGATTTACAGTTCCAACTACATGTATCCATATAGGAGAAAACAGAGTGAAACCTAAACATGAAAACGGTTACTGCAAAGGAACGGTTTAACCTTGAAGAACGAAATTTGGTGAGCCAAGTGGGACTGGTGTACTGATCATTAAATGGATGTATCATCAAGATTGGGTGAAAAAATGTTTGCTGAGATTTCAGGAAACTCGTAGTTTTTTGGAAGCTTGGCAACCCCTTTCAATGAAAGTGATTCTCGTCAGTCTCTGCTTGGGGCTACTTCCATAGGACACAAACCATTGCAATAGAACTTGGAACTACATTATTGTGCCAAGTTTCAAAGAGCTAGCACAAACCGTGTTTGATTTAGAGTTCCAACTACATGTATCCATATAGGAGAAAACAGAGTGAAACCTAAACATGAAAACGGTTACTGCAAAGGAACGGTTTAACATAGAAGAACGAAATTTTGTGAGCCAAGTGGGACTGGTGTACTGATCATTAAATGGATGTATCATCAAGATTGGGTGAAAAAATGTTTGCTGAGATTTCAGGAAACTCGTAGTTTTTTGGAAGCTTGGCAACCCCTTTCAATGAAAGTGATTCTCGTCAATCTCTGCTTGGGGCTACTTCCAGAGGACACAAACCATAGCCATAGAACTTGGAACTACATTATTGTGCCAAGTTTCAAAGAGCTAGCACAAACCGTGTTTGATTTAGAGTTCCAAATACATGTATCCATATAGGAGAAAACAGAGTGAAACCTAAACATGAAAACGGTTACTGCAAAGGAACGGTTTTACCTAGATGAACGAAATTTGGTGAGCCAAGTGGGACTGGTGTACTGATCATTACCTGCAAGTATCATCACGATTGGGTGAAAAAATGTTTGCTGAGATTTCATGAAACTCGTAGTTTTTTGGAAGCTTGGCAACCCCTTTCAATGAAAGTGATTCTCGTCAGTCTCTGCTTGGGGCTACTTCCAGAGGACACAAACCATAGCCATAGAACTTGGAACTACATTATTGTGCCAAGTTTCAAAGAGCTAGCACAAACCGTGTTTGATTTAGAGTTCCAAATACATGTATCCATATAGGAGAAAACAGAGTGAAACCTAAACATGAAAACGGTTACTGCAAAGGAACGGTTTTACCTAGATGAACGAAATTTGGTGAGCCAAGTGGGACTGGTGTACTGATCATTACCTGTAAGTATCATCACGATTGGGTGAAAAAATGTTTGCTGAGATTTCAGGAAACTCGTAGTTTTTTGGAAGCTTGGCAACCCCTTTCAATGAAAGTGATTCTCGTCAGTCTCTGCTTGGGGCTACTTCCAGAGGACACAAACCATAGCCATAGAACTTGGAACTACATTATTGTGCCAAGTTTCAAAGAGCTAGCACAAACCGTGTTTGATTTAGACTTCCAACTACATGTATCCATATAGGAGAAAACAGAGTGAAACCTAAACATGAAAACGGTTACTGCAAAGGAACGGTTTAACCTAGAAGAACGAAATTTGGTGAGCCAAGTGGGACTGGTGTACTGATCATTACCTGCAAGTATCATCACGATTGGGTGAAAAAATGTTTGCTGAGATTTCCGGAAACTCGTCGTTTTTTGAAGCTTGGCAACCCCTTTCAATGAAAGTGATTCTCGTCAGTCTCTGCTTGGGGCTACTTCCAGAGGACACAATCCATAGCCATAGAACTTGGAACTACATTATTGTGCCAAGTTTCAAAGTGCTAGCACAAACCGTGTTTGATTTAGAGTTCCAACTACATGTATCCATATAGGAGAAAACAGAGTGAAACCTAAACATGAAAACGGTTACTGCAAAGGAACGGTTTAACCTTGAAGAACGAAATTTGGTGAGCCAAGTGGGACTGGTGTACTGATCATTACCTGCAAGTATCATCACGATTGGGTGAAAAAATGTTTGCTGAGATTTCAGGAAACTCGTAGTTTTTTGGAAGCTTGGCAACCCCTTTCAATGAAAGTGATTCTCGTCAGTCTGTGCTTGGGGCTACTACCAGAGGACACAAACCATAGCCCTAGAACTTGGAACTACATTATGGTGCCAAGTTTCAAATAGCTAGCACAAACCGTGTTTGATTTAGACTTCCAACTACATGTATCCATATAGGAGAAAACAGAGTGAAACCTAAACATGAAAACGGTTACTGCAAAGGAACGGTTTAACATAGAAGAACGAAATTTGGTGAGCCAAGTGGGACTGGTGTACTGATCATTAAATGGATGTATCATCAAGATTGGGTGAAAAAATGTGTGCTGAGATTTCAGGAAACTCGTAGTTTTTTGGAAGCTTGGCAACCCCTTTCAATTAAAGTGATTCTCGTCAGTCTCTGCTTGGGGCTACTTCCAGAGGACACAAACCATTGCCATAGAACTTGGAACTACATTATTGTGCCAAGTTTCAAAGAGCTAGCACAAACCGTGTTTGATTTAGAGTTCCAACTACATGTATCCATATAGGAGAAAACAGAGTGAAACCTAAACATGAAAACGGTTACTGCAAAGGAACGGTTTAACATAGAAGAACGAAATTTTGTGAGACAAGTGGGACTGGTGTACTGATCATTACCTGCAAGTATCATCACGATTGGGTGAAAAAATGTTTGCTGAGATTTCAGGAAACTCGTAGTTTTTTGGAAGCTTGGCAACCCCTTTCAATGAAAGTGATTCTCGTCAGTCTCTGCTTGGGGCTACTTCCAGAGGACACAATCCATAGCCATAGAACTTGGAACTACATTATTGTGCCAAGTTTCAAAGAGCTAGCACAAACCGTGTTTGATTTAGACTTCCAACTACATGTATCCATATAGGAGAAAACAGAGTGAAACCTAAACATGAAATCGGTTACTGCAAAGGAACGGTTTAACCTAGAAGAACGAAATTTGGTGAGCCAAGTGGGACTGGTGTACTGATCATTAAATGGATGTATCATCAAGATTGGGTGAAAAAATGTTTGCTGAGATTTCAGGAAACTCGTAGTTTTTTGGAAGCTTGGCAACCCCTTTCAATGAAAGTGATTCTCGTCAGTCTCTGCTTGGGTGTACTTCCAGAGGACACAATCCATAGCCATAGAACTTGGAACTACATTATTGTGCCAAGTTTCAAAGTGCTAGCACAAACCGTGTTTGATTTAGAGTTCCAACTACATGTATCCATATAGGAGAAAACAGAGTGAAACCTAAACATGAAAACGGTTACTGCAAAGGAACGGTTTAACCTAGAAGAACGAAATTTGGTGAGCCAAGTGGGACTGGTGTACTGATCATTACCTGCAAGTATCATCACGATTGGGTGAAAAAATGTTTGCTGAGATTTCCGGAAACTCGTAGTTTTTTGGAAGCTTGGCAACCCCTTTCAATGAAAGTGATTCTCGTCAGTCTCTGCTTGGGGCTACTTCCAGAGGACACAAACCATAGCCATAGAACTTGGAACTACATTATTGTGCCAAGTTTCAAAGAGCTAGCACAAACCGTGTTTGATTTAGAGTTCCAACTACATGTATCCATATAGGAGAAAACAGAGTGAAACCTAAACATGAAAACGGTTACTGCAAAGGACGGTTTAACTTAGAAGAACGAAATTTGGTGAGCCAAGTGGGACTGGTGTACTGATCATTAAATGGATGTATCATCAAGATTGGGTGAAAAAATGTTTGCTGAGATTTCCGGAAACTCGTAGTTTTTTGGAAGCTTGGCAACCCCTTTCAATGAAAGTGATTCTCGTCAGTCTCTGTTTGGGGCTACTTCCAGAGGACACAATCCATAGCCATAGAACTTGGAACTACATTATTGTGCCAAGTTTCAAAGTGCTAGCACAAACCGTGTTTGATTTACAGTTCCAACTACATGTATCCGTATAGGAGAAAACAGAGTGAAACCTAAACATGAAAACGGTTACTGCAAAGGAACGGTTTAACCTTGAAGAACGAAATTTGGTGAGCCAAGTGGGACTGGTGTACTGATCATTACCTGCAAGTATCATCACGATTGGGTGAAAAAATGTTTGCTGAGATTTCCGGAAACTCGTAGTTTTTTGGAAGCTTGGCAACCCCTTTCAATGAAAGTGATTCTCGTCAGTCTGTGCTTGGGGCTACTTCCAGAGGACACAAACCATAGCCCTAGAACTTGGAACTACATTATGGTGCCAAGTTTCAAAGAGCTAGCACAAACCGTGTTTGATTTAGAGTTCCAACTACATGTATCCATATAGGAGAAAACAGAGTGAAACCTAAACATGAAAACGGTTACTGCAAAGGAACGGTTTAACCTAGAAGAACGAAATTTGGTGAGCCAAGTGGGACAGGTGTACTGATCATTAAATGGATGTATCATCAAGATTGGGTGAAAAAATGTTTGCTGAGATTTCAGGAAACTCGTAGTTTTTTGGAAGCTTGGCAACCCCTTTCAATGAAAGTGATTCTCGTCAGTCTCTGCTTGGGTGTACTTCCAGAGGACACAATCCATAGCCATAGAACTTGGAACTACATTATTGTGCCAAGTTTCAAAGTGCTAGCACAAACCGTGTTTGATTTACAGTTCCAACTACATGTATCCATATAGGAGAAAACAGAGGGAAACCTAAACATGAAAACGGTTTCTGCAAAGGAACGGTTTAACCTAGAAGAACGAAATTTGGTGAGCCAAGTGGGACTGGTGTACTGATCATTACCTGCAAGTATCATCACGATTGGGTGAAAAAATGTTTGCTGAGATTTCAGGAAACTCGTAGTTTTTTGGAAGGTTGGCAACCCCTTTCAATGAAAGTGATTCTCGTCAGTCTCTGCTTGGGGCTACTTCCAGAGGACACAAACCATAGCCCTAGAACTTGGAACTATACTATTGTGCCAAGTTTCAAAGAGCTAGCACAAACCGTGTTTGATTTAGAGTTCCAACTACATGTATCCATATAGGAGAAAACAGAGTGAAACCTAAACATGAAAACGGTTACTGCAAAGGAACGGTTTAACCTAGAAGAACGAAATTTGGTGAGCCAAGTGGGACTGGTGTACTGATCATTAAATGGATGTATCATCAAGATTGGGTGAAAAAATGTTTGCTGAGATTTCAGGAAACTCGTAGTTTTTTGGAAGCTTGGCAACCCCTTTCAATGAAAGTGATTCTCGTCAGTCTCTGCTTGGGGCTACTTCCAGAGGACACAATCCATAGCCATAGAACTTGGAACTACATTATTGTGCCAAGTTTCAAAGTGCTAGCACAAACCGTGTTTGATTTAGAGTTCCAACTACATGTATCCATATAGGAGAAAACAGAGTGAAACCTAAACATGAAAACGGTTACTTCAAAGGAACGGTTTAACCTAGAAGAACGAAATTTGGTGAGCCAAGTGGGACTGGTGTACTGATCATTACCTGCAAGTATCATCACGATTGGGTGAAAAAATGTTTGCTGAGATTTCAGGAAACTCGTAGTTTTTTGGAAGCTTGGCAACCCCTTTCAATGAAAGTGATTCTCGTCAGTCTCTGCTTGGGGCTACTTCCAGAGGACACAAACCATAGCCCTAGAACTTGGAACTACATTATTGTGCCAAGTTTCAAAGAGCTAGCACAAACCGTGTTTGATTTAGAGTTCCAACTACATGTATCCATATAGGAGAAAACAGAGTGAAACCTAAACATGAAAACGGTTACTTCAAAGGAACGGTTTAACCTAGAAGAACGAAATTTGGTGAGCCAAGTGGGACTGGTGTACTGATCATTAAATGGATGTATCATCAAGATTGGGTGAAAAAATGTTTGCTGAGATTTCAGGAAACTCGTAGTTTTTTGGAAGCTTGGCAACCCCTTTCAATGAAAGTGATTCTCGTCAGTCTCTGCTTGGGGCTACCTCCAGAGGACACAAACCATAGCCATAGAACTTGGAACTACATTATTGTGCCACGTTTCAAAGAGCTAGCACAAACCGTGTTTTATTTAGAGTTCCAACTACATGTATCCATATAGGAGAAAACAGAGTGAAACCTAAACATGAAAACGGTTACTGCAAAGGAACGGTTTAACCTAGAAGAACGAAATTTGGTGAGCCAAGTGGGACTGGTGTACTGATCATTATCTGCAAGTATCATCACGATTGGGTGAAAAAATGTTTGCTGAGATTTCCGGAAACTCGTAGTTTTTTGGAAGCTTGGCAACCCCTTTCAATGAAAGTGATTCTCGTCAGTCTCTGCTTGGGGCTACTTCCATAGGACACAAACCATAGCCATAGAACTTGGAACTACATTATTGTGCCAAGTTTCAAAGAGCTAGCACAAACCGTGTTTTATTTAGAGTTCCAACTACATGTATCCATATAGGAGAAAACAGAGTGAAACCTAAACATGAAAACGGTTACTGCAAAGGAACGGTTTAACCTAGAAGAACGAAATTTGGTGAGCCAAGTGGGACTGGTGTACTGATCATTACCTGCAAGTATCATCACGATTGGGTGAAAAAATGTTTGCTGAGATTTCCGGAAACTCGTAGTTTTTTGGAAGGTTGGCAACCCCTTTCAATGAAAGTGATTCTCGTCAGTCTCTGCTTGGGGCTACTTCCATAGGACACAAACCATAGCCATAGAACTTGGAACTACATTATTGTGCCAAGTTTCAAAGAGCTAGCACAAACCGTGTTTGATTTAGAGTTCCAACTACATGTATCCATATAGGAGAAAACAGAGTGAAACCTAAACATGAAAACGGTTACTGCAAAGGAACGGTTTAACCTAGAAGAACGAAATTTGGTGAGCCAAGTGGGACTGGTGTACTGATCATTAAATGGATGTATCATCAAGATTGGGTGAAAAAATGTTTGCTGACATTTCAGGAAACTCGTAGTTTTTTGGAAGCTTGGCAACCCCTTTCAATGAAAGTGATTCTCGTCAGTCTCTGCTTGGGGCTACCTCCAGAGGACACAAACCATAGCCATAGAACTTGGAACTACATTATTGTGCCACGTTTCAAAGAGCTAGCACAAACCGTGTTTTATTTAGAGTTCCAACTACATGTATCCATATAGGAGAAAACAGAGTGAAACCTAAACATGAAAACGGTTACTGCAAAGGAACGGTTTAACCTAGAAGAACGAAATTTGGTGAGCCAAGTGGGACTGGTGTACTGATCATTACCTGCAAGTATCATCACGATTGGGTGAAAAAATGTTTGCTGAGATTTCCGGAAACTCGTAGTTTTTTGGAAGCTTGGCAACCCCTTTCAATGAAAGTGATTCTCGTCAGTCTCTGCTTGGGGCTACTTCCAGAGGACACAATCCATAGCCATAGAACTTGGAACTACATTATTGTGCCAAGTTTCAAAGAGCTAGCACAAACCGTGTTTGATTTAGACTTCCAACTACATGTATCCATATAGGAGAAAACAGAGTGAAACCTAAACATGAAAACGGTTACTGCAAAGGAACGGTTTAACCTAGAAGAACGAAATTTGGTGAGCCAAGTGGGACTGGTGTATTGATCATTACCTGCAAGTATCATCACGATTGGGTGAAAAAATGTTTGCTGAGATTTCAGGAAACTCGTAGTTTTTTGGAAGCTTGGCAACCCCTTGCAATGAAAGTGATTCTCGTCAGTCTCTGCTTGGGGCTACTTCCATAGGACAGAAACCATCGCGATAGAACTTGGAACTACATTATTGTGCCAAGTTTCAAAGAGCTAGCACAAACCGTGTTTGATTTAGAGTTCCAACTACATGTATCCATATAGGAGAAAACAGAGTGAAACCTAAACATGAAAACGGTTACTGCAAAGGAACGGTTTAACCTAGAAGAACGAAATTTGGTGAGCCAAGTGGGACTGGTGTACTGATCATTAAATGGATGTATCATCAAGATTGGGTGAAAAAATGTTTGCTGAGATTTCAGGAAACTCGTAGTTTTTTGGAAGCTGGGCAACCCCCTTCAATGAAAGTGATTCTCGTCAGTCTCTGCTTGGGCTACCTCCAGAGGACACAAACCATAGCCATAGAACTTGGAACTACATTATTGTGCCACGTTTCAAAGAGCTAGCACAAACCGTGTTTGATTTAGAGTTCCAACTACATGTATCCATATAGGAGAAAACAGAGTGAAACCTAAACATGAAAACGGTTACTGCAATGGAACGGTTTAACCTAGAAGAACGAAATTTGGTGAGCCAAGTGGGACTGGTGTACTGATCATTACCTGCAAGTATCATCACGATTGGGTGAAAAAATGTTTGCTGAGATTTCAGGACTCGTAGTTTTTTGGAAGCTTGGCAACCCCTTTCAATGAAAGTGATTCTCGTCAGTCTCTGCTTGGGGCTACTTCCATAGGACACAAACCATAGCCATAGAACTTGGAACTACATTATTGTGCCAAGTTTCAAAGAGCTAGCACAAACCGTGTTTGATTTAGAGTTCCAACTACATGTATCCATATAGGAGAAAACAGAGTGAAACCTAAACATAAAAACGGTTACTGCAAAGGAACGGTTTAACCTAGAAGAACGAAATTTGGTGAGCCAAGTGGGACTGGTGTACTGATCATTAAATGGATGTATCATCAAGATTGGGTGAAAAAATGTTTGCTGAGATTTCAGGAAACTCGTAGTTTTTTGGAAGCTCGGCAACCCCTTTCAATGAAAGTGATTCTCGTCAGTCTCTGCTTGGGGCTACCTCCAGAGGACACAAACCATAGCCATAGAACCTGGAACTACATTATTGTGCCACGTTTCAAAGAGCTAGCGCAAACCGTGTTTTATTTAGAGTTCCAACTACATGTATCCATATAGGAGAAAACAGAGTGAAACCTAAACATGAAAACGGTTACTGCAAAGGAACGGTTTAACCTAGAAGAACGAAATTTGGTGAGCCAAGTGGGACTGGTGTACTGATCATTACCTGCAAGTATCATCACGATTGGGTGAAAAAATGTTTGCTGAGATTTCCGGAAACTCGTAGTTTTTTGGAAGCTTGGCAACCCTTTCAATGAAAGTGATTCTCGTCAGTCTCTGCTTGGGGCTACTTCCAGAGGACACAATCCATAGCCATAGAACTTGGAACTACATTATTGTGCCAAGTTTCAAAGAGCTAGCACAAACCGTGTTTGATTTAGACTTCCAACTACATGTATCCATATAGGAGAAAACAGAGTGAAACCTAAACATGAAAACGGTTACTGCAAAGGAACGGTTTAACCTAGAAGAACGAAATTTGGTGAGCCAAGTGGGACTGGTGTACTGATCATTAAATGGATGTATCATCAAGATTGGGTGAAAAAATGTTTGCTGAGATTTCAGGAAACTCGTAGTTTTTTGGAAGCTTGGCAACCCCTTTCAATGAAAGTGATTCTCATCAGTCTCTGCTTGGGGCTACCTCCAGAGGACACAAACCATAGCCATAGAACTTGGGAACTACATTATTGTGCCACGTTTCAAAGAGCTAGCACAAACCGTGTTTTATTTAGAGTTCCAACTACATGTATCCATATAGGAGAAAACAGAGTGAAACCTAAACATGAAAACGGTTACTGCAATGGAACGGTTTAACCTAGAAGAACGAAATTTGGTGAGCCAAGTGGGACTGGTGTACTGATCATTACCTGCAAGTATCATCACGATTGGGTGAAAAAATGTTTGCTGAGATTTCCAGAAACTCGTAGTTTTTTGGAAGCTTGGCAACCCCTTTCAATGAAAGTGATACTCGTCAGTCACTGCTTGGGGCTACTTCCAGAGGACACAAACCATAGCCATAGAACTTGCAACTACATTATTGTGCCAAGTTTCAAAGAGCTAGCAAAAACCGTGTTTGATTTAGAGTTCCAACTACATGTATCCATATAGGAGAAAACAGAGTGAAACCTAAACATGAAAACGGTTACTGCAAAGGAACGGTTTAACCTAGAAGATCGAAATTTGGTGAGCCAAGTGGGACTGGTGTACTGATCATTAAATGGATGTATCATCAAGATTGGGTGAAAAAATGTTTGCTGAGATTTCAGGAAACTCGTAGTTTTTTGGAAGGCTTGGCAACCCCTTTCAATGAAAGTGATTCTCGTCAGTCTCTGCTTGGGGCTACCTCCAGAGGACACAAACCATAGCCATAGAACTTGGAACTACATTATTGTGCCACGTTTCAAAGAGCTAGCACAAACCGTGTTTTATTTAGAGTTCCAACTACATGTATCCATATAGGAGAAAACAGAGTGAAACCTAAACATGAAAACGGTTACTGCAATGGAACGGTTTAACCTAGAAGAACGAAATTTGGTGAGCCAAGTGGGACTGGTGTACTGATCATTACCTGCAAGTATCATCACGATTGGGTGAAAAAATGTTTGCTGAGATTTCCGGAAACTCGTAGTTTTTTGGAAGCTTGGCAACCCCTTTCAATGAAAGTGATTCTCGTCAGTCTCTGCTTGGGGCTACTTCCAGAGGACACAATCCATAGCCATAGAACTTGGAACTACATTATTGTGCCAAGTTTCAAAGAGCTAGCACAAACCGTGTTTGATTTAGACTTCCAACTACATGTATCCATATAGGAGAAAACAGAGTGAAACCTAAACATGAAAACGGTTACTGCAAAGGAACGGTTTAACCTAGAAGAACGAAATTTGGTGAGCCAAGTGGGACTGGTGTATTGATCATTACCTGCAAGTATCATCACGATTGGGTGAAAAAATGTTTGCTGAGATTTCAGGAAACTCGTAGTTTTTTGGAAGCTTGGCAACCCCTTGCAATGAAAGTGATTCTCGTCAGTCTCTGCTTGGGGCTACTTCCATAGGACAGAAACCATCGCGATAGAACTTGGAACTACATTATTGTGCCAAGTTTCAAAGAGCTAGCACAAACCGTGTTTGATTTAGAGTTCCAACTACATGTATCCATATAGGAGAAAACAGAGTGAAACCTAAACATGAAAACGGTTACTGCAAAGGAACGGTTTAACCTAGAAGAACGAAATTTGGTGAGCCAAGTGGGACTGGTGTACTGATCATTAAATGGATGTATCATCAAGATTGGGTGAAAAAATGTTTGCTGAGATTTCAGGAAACTCGTAGTTTTTTGGAAGCTGGGCAACCCCCTTCAATGAAAGTGATTCTCGTCAGTCTCTGCTTGGGGCTACCTCCAGAGGACACAAACCATAGCCATAGAACTTGGAACTACATTATTGTGCCACGTTTCAAAGAGCTAGCACAAACCGTGTTTGATTTAGAGTTCCAACTACATGTATCCATATAGGAGAAAACAGAGTGAAACCTAAACATGAAAACGGTTACTGCAATGGAACGGTTTAACCTAGAAGAACGAAATTTGGTGAGCCAAGTGGGACTGGTGTACTGATCATTACCTGCAAGTATCATCACGATTGGGTGAAAAAATGTTTGCTGAGATTTCAGGACTCGTAGTTTTTTGGAAGCTTGGCAACCCCTTTCAATGAAAGTGATTCTCGTCAGTCTCTGCTTGGGGCTACTTCCATAGGACACAAACCATAGCCATAGAACTTGGAACTACATTATTGTGCCAAGTTTCAAAGAGCTAGCACAAACCGTGTTTGATTTAGAGTTCCAACTACATGTATCCATATAGGAGAAAACAGAGTGAAACCTAAACATAAAACGGTTACTGCAAAGGAACGGTTTAACCTAGAAGAACGAAATTTGGTGAGCCAAGTGGGACTGGTGTACTGATCATTAAATGGATGTATCATCAAGATTGGGTGAAAAAATGTTTGCTGAGATTTCAGGAAACTCGTAGTTTTTTGGAAGCTCGGCAACCCCTTTCAATGAAAGTGATTCTCGTCAGTCTCTGCTTGGGGCTACCTCCAGAGGACACAAACCATAGCCATAGAACCTGGAACTACATTATTGTGCCACGTTTCAAAGAGCTAGCGCAAACCGTGTTTTATTTAGAGTTCCAACTACATGTATCCATATAGGAGAAAACAGAGTGAAACCTAAACATGAAAACGGTTACTGCAAAGGAACGGTTTAACCTAGAAGAACGAAATTTGGTGAGCCAAGTGGGACTGGTGTACTGATCATTACCTGCAAGTATCATCACGATTGGGTGAAAAAATGTTTGCTGAGATTTCCGGAAACTCGTAGTTTTTTGGAAGCTTGGCAACCCCTTTCAATGAAAGTGATTCTCGTCAGTCTCTGCTTGGGGCTACTTCCAGAGGACACAATCCATAGCCATAGAACTTGGAACTACATTATTGTGCCAAGTTTCAAAGAGCTAGCACAAACCGTGTTTGATTTAGACATCCAACTACATGTATCCATATAGGAGAAAACAGAGTGAAACCTAAACATGAAAACGGTTACTGCAAAGGAACGGTTTAACCTAGAAGAACGAAATTTGGTGAGCCAAGTGGGACTGGTGTACTGATCATTAAATGGATGTATCATCAAGATTGGGTGAAAAATGTTTGCTGAGATTTCAGGAAACTCGTAGTTTTTTGGAAGCTTGGCAACCCCTTTCAATGAAAGTGATTCTCATCAGTCTCTGCTTGGGGCTACCTCCAGAGGACACAAACCATAGCCATAGAACTTGGAACTACATTATTGTGCCACGTTTCAAAGAGCTAGCACAAACCGTGTTTTATTTAGAGTTCCAACTACATGTATCCATATAGGAGAAAACAGAGTGAAACCTAAACATGAAAACGGTTACTGCAATGGAACGGTTTAACCTAGAAGAACGAAATTTGGTGAGCCAAGTGGGACTGGTGTACTGATCATTACCTGCAAGTATCATCACGATTGGGTGAAAAAATGTTTGCTGAGATTTCCAGAAACTCGTAGTTTTTTGGAAGCTTGGCAACCCCTTTCAATGAAAGTGATACTCGTCAGTCACTGCTTGGGGCTACTTCCAGAGGACACAAACCATAGCCATAGAACTTGCAACTACATTATTGTGCCAAGTTTCAAAGAGCTAGCAAAAACCGTGTTTGATTTAGAGTTCCAACTACATGTATCCATATAGGAGAAAACAGAGTGAAACCTAAACATGAAAACGGTTACTGCAAAGGAACGGTTTAACCTAGAAGATCGAAATTTGGTGAGCCAAGTGGGACTGGTGTACTGATCATTAAATTGATGTATCATCAAGATTGGGTGAAAAAATGTTTGCTGAGATTTCAGGAAACTCGTAGTTTTTTGGAAGCTTGGCAACCCCTTTCAATGAAAGTGATTCTCGTCAGTCTCTGCTTGGGGCTACCTCCAGAGGACACAAACCATAGCCATAGAACTTGGAACTACATTATTGTGCCACGTTTCAAAGAGCTAGCACAAACCGTGTTTTATTTAGAGTTCCAACTACATGTATCCATATAGGAGAAAACAGAGTGAAACCTAAACATGAAAACGGTTACTGCAATGGAACGGTTTAACCTAGAAGAACGAAATTTGGTGAGCCAAGTGGGACTGGTGTACTGATCATTACCTGCAAGTATCATCACGATTGGGTGAAAAAATGTTTGCTGAGATTTCAGGAAACTCGTAGTTTTTTGGAAGCTTGGCAACCCCTTTCAATGAAAGTGATTCTCGTCAGTCTCTGCTTGGGGCTACTTCCATAGGACACAAACCATCGCGATAGAACTTGGAACTACATTATTGTGCCAAGTTTCAAAGAGCTAGCACAAACCGTGTTTGATTTAGAGTTCCAACTACATGTATCCATATAGGAGAAAACAGAGTGAAACCTAAACATGAAAACGGTTACTGCAAAGGAACGGTTTAACCTAGAAGAACGAAATTTGGTGAGCCAAGTGGGACTGGTGTACTGATCATTAAATGGATGTATCATCAAGATTGGGTGAAAAAATGTTTGCTGAGATTTCAGGAAACTCGTAGTTTTTTGGAAGCTCGGCAACCCCTTTCAATGAAAGTGATTCTCGTCAGTCTCTGCTTGGGGCTACCTCCAGAGGACACAAACCATAGCCATAGAACTTGGAACTACATTATTGTGCCACGTTTCAAAGAGCTAGCACAAACCGTGTTTTATTTAGTGTTCCAACTACATGTATCCATATAGGAGAAAACAGAGTGAAACCTAAACATGAAAACGGTTACTGCAAAGGAACGGTTTAACCTAGAAGAACGAAATTTGATGAGCCAAGTGGGACTGGTGTACTGATCATTACCTGCAAGTATCATCACGATTGGGTGAAAAAATGTTTGCTGAGATTTCCGGAAACTCGTAGTTTTTTGGAAGCTTGGCAACCCCTTTCAATGAAAGTGATTCTCGTCAGTCTCTGCTTGGGGCTACTTCCAGAGGACACAATCCATAGCCATAGAACTTGGAACTACATTATTGTTCCATGTTTCAAAGAGCTAGCACAAACCGTGTTTGATTTAGAGTTCCAACTACATGTATCCATATAGGAGAAAACAGAGTGAAACCTAAACATGAAAACGGTTACTGCAAAGGAACGGTTTAACCTAGAAGAACGAAATTTGGTGAGCCAAGTGGGACTGGTGTACTGATCATTACCTGCAAGTATCATCAAGATTGGGTGAAAAAATGTTTGCTGAGATTTCAGGAAACTCGTAGTTTTTTGGAAGCTTGGCAACCCCTTTCAATGAAAGTGATTCTCGTCAGTCTCTCCTTGGGGCTACTTCCAGAGGACACAAACCATAGACATAGAACTTGGAACTACATTATAGTGCCAAGTTTCAAAGAGCTAGCACAAACCGTGTTTGATTTAGAGTTCCAACTACATGTATCCATATAGGAGAAAACAGAGTGAAACCTAAACATGAAAACGGTTACTGCAAAGGAACGGTTTAACCTAGAAGAACGAAATTTGGTGAGCCAAGTGGGACTGGTGTACTGATCATTACCTGCAAGTATCATCACGATTGGGTGAAAAAATGTTTGCTGAGATTTCCGGAAACTCGTAGTTTTTTGGAAGCTTGGCAACCCCTTTCAATGAAAGTGATTCTCGTCAGTCTCTGCTTGGGGCTACTTCCATAGGACACAAACCATAGCCATAGAACTTGGAACTACATTATTGTGCCAAGTTTCAAACAGCTAGACAAACCGTGTTTGATTTAGAGTTCCAACTACATGTATCCATATAGGAGAAAACAGAGTGAAACCTAAACATGAAAACAGGAACGGTTTAACCTAGAAGAACGAAATTTGGTGAGCCAAGTGGGACTGGTGTACTGATCATTAAATGGATGTATCATCAAGATTGGGTGAAAAAATGTTTGCTGAGATTTCAGGAAACTCGTAGTTTTTTGGAAGCTTGGCAACCCCTTTCAATGAAAGTGATTCTCGTCAGTCTCTGCTTGGGGCTACCTCCAGAGGACACAAACCATAGCCATAGAACTTGGAACTACATTATTGTGCCACGTTTCAAAGAGCTAGCACAAACCGTGTTTGATTTAGAGTTCCAACTACATGTATCCATATAGGAGAAAACAGAGTGAAACCTAAACATGAAAACGGTTACTGCAAAGGAACGGTTTAACCTAGAAGAACGAAATTTGGTGAGCCAAGTGGGACTGGTGTACTGATCATTACCTGCAAGTATCATCACGATTGGGTGAAAAAATGTTTGCTGAGATTTCCGGAAACTCGTAGTTTTTTGGAAGCTTGGCAACCCCTTTCAATGAAAGTGATTCTCGTCAGTCTCTGCTTGGGGCTACTTTTATAGGACACAAACCATAGCCATAGAACTTGGAACTACATTATTGTGCCAAGTTTCAAAGAGCTAGCACAAACCGTGTTTGATTTAGAGTTCCAACTACATGTATCCATATAGGAGAAAACAGAGTGAAACCTAAACATGAAAACGGTTACTGCAAAGGAACGGTTAAACCTAGAAGAACGAAATTTGGTGAGCCAAATGGGACTGGTGTACTGATCATTAAATGGATGTATCATCAAGATTGGGTGAAAAAATGTTTGCTGAGATTTCAGGAAACTCGTAGTTTTTTGGAAGCTTGGCAACCCCTTTCAATGAAAGTGATTCTCGTCAGTCTCTGCTTGGGGCTACTTCCATAGGACACAAACCATAGCCATAGAACTTGGAACTACATTATAGTGCCACGTTTCAAAGAGCTAGCACAAACCGTGTTTGATTTAGAGTTCCAACTACATGTATCCATATAGGAGAAAACAGAGTGAAACCTAAACATGAAAACGGTTACTGCAAAGGAACGGTTTAACCTAGAAGAACGAAATTTGGTGAGCCAAGTGGGACCGGTGTACTGATCATTACCTGCAAGTATCATCACGATTGGGTGAAAAAATGTTTGCTGAGATTTCCGGAAACTCGTAGTTTTTTGGAAGCTTGGCAACCCCTTTCAATGAAAGTGATTCTCGTCAGTCTCTGCTTGGGGCTACTTCCATAGGACACAAACCATCGCGATAGAACTTGGAACTACATTATTGTGCCAAGTTTCAAAGAGGTAGCACAAACCGTGTTTGATTTAGAGTTCCAACTACATGTATCCATATAGGAGAAAACAGAGTGAAACCTAAACATGAAAACGGTTACTGCAAAGGAACGGTTTAACTTAGAAGAACGAAATTTGGTGAGCCAAGTGGGACTGGTGTACTGATCATTAAATGGATGTATCATCAAGACTGGGTGAAAAAATGTTTGCTGAGATTTCCGGAAACTCGTAGTTTTTTGGAAGCTTGGCAACCCCTTTCAATGAAAGTGATTCTCGTCAGTCTCTGCTTGGGGCTACCTCCAGAGGACACAAACCATAGCCATAGAACTTGGAACTACATTATTGTGCCACGTTTCAAAGAGATAGCACAAACCGTGTTTGATTTAGTGTTCCAACTACATGTATCCATATAGGAGAAAACAGAGTGAAACCTAAACATGAAAACGGTTACTGCAAAGGAACGGTTTAACCTAGAAGAACGAAATTTGGTGAGCCAAGTGGGACTGGTGTACTGATCATTAAATGGATGTATCATCAAGATTGGGTGAAAAAAATGTTTGCTGAGATTTCAGGAAACTCGTAGTTTTTTGGAAGCTTGGCAACCCCTTTAAATGAAAGTGATTCTCGTCAGTCTCTGCTTGGGGCTACTTCCAGAGGACACAAACCATAGCCATAGAACTTGGAACTACATTATTGTGCCAAGTTTCAAAGAGCTAGCACAAACCGTGTTTGATTTAGAGTTCCAACTACATGTATCCATATAGGAGAAAACAGAGTGAAACCTAAACATGAAAACGGTTACTGCAAAGGAACGGTTTAACCTAGAAGAACGAAATTTGGTGAGCCAAGTGGGACTGGTGTACTGATCATTACCTGCAAGTATCATCACGATTGGGTGAAAAAATGTTTGCTGAGATTTCCGGAAACTCGTAGTTTTTTGGAAGCTTTGCAACCCCTTTCAATGAAAGTGATTCTCGTCAGTCTCTGCTTGGGGCTACTTCCATAGGACACAAACCATAGCCATAGAACTTGGAACTACATTATTGTGCCAAGTTTCAAACAGCTAGACAAACCGTGTTTGATTTAGAGTTCCAACTACATGTATCCATATAGGAGAAAACAGAGTGAAACCTAAACATGAAAACAGGAACGGTTTAACCTAGAAGAACGAAATTTGGTGAGCCAAGTGGGACTGGTGTACTGATCATTAAATGGATGTATCATCAAGATTGGGTGAAAAAATGTTTGCTGAGATTTCAGGAAACTCGTAGTTTTTTGGAAGCTTGGCAACCCCTTTCAATGAAAGTGATTCTCGTCAGTCTCTGCTTGGGGCTACCTCCAGAGGACACAAACCATAGCCATAGAACTTGGAACTACATTATTGTGCCACGTTTCAAAGAGCTAGCACAAACCGTGTTTGATTTAGAGTTCCAACTACATGTATCCATATAGGAGAAAACAGAGTGAAACCTAAACATGAAAACGGTTACTGCAAAGGAACGGTTTAACCTAGAAGAACGAAATTTGGTGAGCCAAGTGGGACTGGTGTACTGATCATTACCTGCAAGTATCATCACGATTGGGTGAAAAAATGTTTGCTGAGATTTCCGGAAACTCGTAGTTTTTTGGAAGCTTGGCAACCCCTTTCAATGAAAGTGATTCTCGTCAGTCTCTGCTTGGGGCTACTTTTATAGGACACAAACCATAGCCATAGAACTTGGAACTACATTATTGTGCCAAGTTTCAAAGAGCTAGCACAAACCGTGTTTGATTTAGAGTTCCAACTACATGTATCCATATAGGAGAAAACAGAGTGAAACCTAAACATGAAAACGGTTACTGCAAAGGAACGGTTAAACCTAGAAGAACGAAATTTGGTGAGCCAAATGGGACTGGTGTACTGATCATTAAATGGATGTATCATCAAGATTGGGTGAAAAAATGTTTGCTGAGATTTCAGGAAACTCGTAGTTTTTTGGAAGCTTGGCAACCCCTTTCAATGAAAGTGATTCTCGTCAGTCTCTGCTTGGGGCTACTTCCATAGGACACAAACCATAGCCATAGAACTTGGAACTACATTATAGTGCCACGTTTCAAAGAGCTAGCACAAACCGTGTTTGATTTAGAGTTCCAACTACATGTATCCATATAGGAGAAAACAGAGTGAAACCTAAACATGAAAACGGTTACTGCAAAGGAACGGTTTAACCTAGAAGAACGAAATTTGGTGAGCCAAGTGGGACTGGTGTACTGATCATTACCTGCAAGTATCATCACGATTGGGTGAAAAAATGTTTGCTGAGATTTCCGGAAACTCGTAGTTTTTTGGAAGCTTGGCAACCCCTTTCAATGAAAGTGATTCTCGTCAGTCTCTGCTTGGGGCTACTTCCATAGGACACAAACCATCGCGATAGAACTTGGAACTACATTATTGTGCCAAGTTTCAAAGAGGTAGCACAAACCGTGTTTGATTTAGAGTTCCAACTACATGTATCCATATAGGAGAAAACAGAGTGAAACCTAAACATGAAAACGGTTACTGCAAAGGAACGGTTTAACCTAGAAGAACGAAATTGGGTGAGCCAAGTGGGACTGGTGTACTGATCATTAAATGGATGTATCATCAAGACTGGGTGAAAAAATGTTTGCTGAGATTTCCGGAAACTCGTAGTTTTTTGGAAGCTTGGCAACCCCTTTCAATGAAAGTGATTCTCGTCAGTCTCTGCTTGGGGCTACCTCCAGAGGACACAAACCATAGCCATAGAACTTGGAACTACATTATTGTGCCACGTTTCAAAGAGATAGCACAAACCGTGTTTGATTTAGTGTTCCAACTACATGTATCCATATAGGAGAAAACAGAGTGAAACCTAAACATGAAAACGGTTACTGCAAAGGAACGGTTTAACCTAGAAGAACGAAATTTGGTGAGCCAAGTGGGACTGGTGTACTGATCATTACCTGCAAGTATCATCACGATTGGGTGAAAAAAATGTTTGCTGAGATTTCAGGAAACTCGTATTTTTTTGGAAGCTTGGCAACCCCTTTAAATGAAAGTGATTCTCGTCAGTCTCTGCTTGGGGCTACTTCCAGAGGACACAAACCGTAGCCATAGAACTTGGAACTACATTATTGTGCCAAGTTTCAAAGAGCTAGCACAAACCGTGTTTGATTTAGAGTTCCAACTACATGTATCCATATAGGAGAAAACAGAGTGAAACCTAAACATGAAAACGGTTACTGCAAAGGAACGGTTTAACCTAGAAGAATGAAATTTGGTGAGCCAAGTGGGACTGGTGTACTGATCATTAAATGGATGTATCATCAAGATTGGGTGAAAAAATGTTTGCTGAGATTTCAGGAAACTCGTAGTTTTTTGGAAGCTTGGCAACCCCTTTCAATGAAAGTGATTCTCGTCAGTCTCTGCTTGGGGCTACCTCCATAGGACACAAACCATAGCCATAGAACTTGGAACTACATTATTGTGCCACATTTCAAAGAGCTAGCACAAACCGTGTTTGATTTAGAGTTCCAACTACATGTATCCATATAGGAGAAAACAGAGTGAAACCTAAACATGAAAACGGTTACTGCAAAGGAACGGTTTAACCTAGAAGAACGAAATTTGGTGAGCCAAGTGGGACTGGTGTACTGATCATTACCTGCAAGTATCATCACGATTGGGTGAAAAAATGTTTGCTGAGATTTCCGGAAACTCGTAGTTTTTTGGAAGCTTGGCAACCCCTTTCAATGAAAGTGATTCTCGTCAGTCTCTGCTTGGGGCTACCTCCAGAGGACACAAACCATAGCCATAGAACTTGGAACTACATTATTGTGCCACGTTTCAAAGAGACAGCACAAACCGTGTTTGATTTAGAGTTCCAACTACATGTATCCATATAGGAGAAAACGGAGTGAAACCTAAACATGAAAACGGTTACTGCAAAGGAACGGTTTAACCTAGAAGAACGAAATTTGGTGAGCCAAGTGGGACTGGTGTACTGATCATTACCTGCAAGTATCATCAAGATTGGGTGAAAAAATGTTTGCTGAGATTTCAGGAAACTCTTAGTTTTTTGGAAGCTTGGCAACCCCTTTCAATGAAAGTGATTCTCGTCAGTCTCTGCTTGGGGCTACATCCAGAGGACACAAACCATAGCCATAGTACTTGGAACTACATTATTGTGCCAAGTTTCAAAGAGCTAGCACAAACCGTGTTTGATTTAGACTTCCAACTACATGTATCCATATAGGAGAAAACAGAGTGAAACCTAAACATGAAAACGGTTACTGCAATGGAACGGTTTAACCTAGAAGAACGAAATTTGGTGAGCCAAGTGGGACTGGTGTACTGATCATTACCTGCAAGTATCATCACGATTGGTTGAAAAAATGTTTGCTGAGATTTCCGGAAACTCGTAGTTTTTTGGGAAGCTTGGCAACCCCTTTCAATGAAAGTGATTCGTCAGTCACTGCTTGGGGCTACTTCCAGAGGACACAAACCATAGCCATAGAACTTGGAACTACATTATTGTGCCAAGTTTCAAAGAGCTAGCACAAACCGTGTTTGATTTAGAGTTCCAACTACATGTATCCACATAGGAGAAAACAGAGTGAAACCTAAACATGAAAACGGTTACTGCAAAGGAACGGTTTAACCTAGAAGAACGAAATTTGGTGAGCCAAGTGGGACTGGTGTACTGATCATTACCTGCAAGTATCATCAAGATTGGGTGAAAAAATGTTTGCTGAGATTTCAGGAAACTCGTAGTTTTTTGGAAGCTTGGCAACCCCTTTCAATGAAAGTGATTCTCGTCAGTCTCTGCTTGTGGCTACCTCCAGAGGACACAAACCATAGCCATAGAACTTGGAACTACATTATTGTGCCAAGTTTCTAAGAGCTAGCACAAACCGTGTTTGATTTAGAGTTCCAACTACATGTATCCATATAGGAGAAAACAGAGTGAAACCTAAACATGAAAACGGTTACTGCAAAGGAACGGTTTAACCTAGAAGAACGAAATTTGGTGAGCCAAGTGGGACTGGTGTACTGATCATTACCTGCAAGTATCATCATGATTGGGTCAAAAAATGTTTGCTGAGATTTCAGGAAACTCGTAGTTTTTTGTAAGCTTGGCAACCCCTTTCAATGAAAGTGATTCTCGTCAGTCTCTGCTTGGGGCTACTTCCAGAGGACACAAACCATAGCCATAGAACTTGGAACTACATTATTGTTCCATGTTTCAAAGAGCTAGCACAAACCGTGTTTGATTTAGAGTTCCAACTACATGTATCCATATAGGAGAAAACAGAGTGAAACCTAAACATGAAAACGGTTACTGCAAAGGAACGGTTTAACCTAGAAGAACGAAATTTGGTGAGCCAAGTGGGACTGGTGTACTGATCATTAAATGGATGTATCATCAAGATTGGGTGAAAAAATGTTTGCTGAGATTTCAGGAAACTCGTAGTTTTTTGGAAGCTTGGCAACCCCTTTCAATGAAAGTGATTCTCGTCAGTATCTCCTTGGGGCTACTTCCAGAGGACACAAACCATAGCCATAGAACTTGGAACTACATTATTGTGCCACATTTCAAAGAGCTAGCACAAACCGTGTTTGATTTAGAGTTCCAACTACATGTATCCATATAGGAGAAAACAGAGTGAAACCTAAACATGAAAACGGTTACTGCAAAGGAACGGTTTAACCTAGAAGAATGAAATTTGGTGAGCCAAGTGGGACTGGTGTACTGATCATTACCTGCAAGTATCATCACGATTGGGTGAAAAAATGTTTGCTGAGATTTCAGGAAACTCGTAGTTTTTTGGAAGCTTGGCAACCCCTTTCAATGAAAGTGATTCTCGTCAGTCTCTGCTTGGGGCTACTTCCATAGGACACAAACCATAGCCATAGAACTTGGAACTACATTATTGTGCCACGTTTCAAAGAGATACCACAAACCGTGTTTGATTTACAGTTCCAACTACATGTATCCATATAGGAGAAAACAGAGTGAAACCTAAACATGAAAACGGTTACTGCAAAGGAACGGTTTAACCTAGAAGAACGAAATTTGGTGAGCCAAGTGGGACTGGTGTACTGATCATTACCTGCAAGTATCATCACGATTGGGTGAAAAAATGTTTGCTGAGATTTCCGGAAACTCGTAGTTTTTTGGAAGCTTGGCAACCCCTTTCAATGAAAGTGATTCTCGTCAGTCTCTGCTTGGGGCTACCTCCAGAGGACACAAACCATAGCCATAGAACTTGGAACTACATTATTGTGCCAAGTTTCTAAGAGCTAGCACAACCGTGTTTGATTTAGAGTTCCAACTACATGTATCCATATAGGAGAAAACAGAGTGAAACCTAAACATGAAAACGGTTACTGCAAAGGAACGGTTTAACCTAGAAGAACGAAATTTGGTGAGCCAAGTGGGACTGGTGTACTGATCATTACCTGCAAGTATCATCATGATTGGGTCAAAAAATGTTTGCTGAGATTTCAGGAAACTCGTAGTTTTTTGTAAGCTTGGCAACCCCTTTCAATGAAAGTGATTCTCGTCAGTCTCTGCTTGGGGCTACTTCCAGAGGAACACAAACCATAGCCATAGAACTTGGAACTACATTATTGTTCCATGTTTTCAAAGAGCTAGCACAAACCGTGTTTGATTTAGAGTTCCAACTACATGTATCCATATAGGAGAAAACAGAGTGAAACCTAAACATGAAAACGGTTACTGCAAAGGAACGGTTTAACCTAGAAGAACGAAATTTGGTGAGCCAAGTGGGACTGGTGTACTGATCATTAAATGGATGTATCATCAAGATTGGGTGAAAAAATGTTTGCTGAGATTTCAGGAAACTCGTAGTTTTTTGGAAGCTTGGCAACCCCTTTCAATGAAAGTGATTCTCGTCAGTATCTCCTTGGGGCTACTTCCAGAGGACACAAACCATAGCCATAGAACTTGGAACTACATTATTGTGCCACATTTTCAAAGAGCTAGCACAAACCGTGTTTGATTTAGAGTTCCAACTACATGTATCCATATAGGAGAAAACAGAGTGAAACCTAAACATGAAAACGGTTACTGCAAAGGAACGGTTTAACCTAGAAGAACGAAATTTGGTGAGCCAAGTGGGACTGGTGTACTGATCATTACCTGCAAGTATCATCACGATTGGGTGAAAAAAATGTTTGCTGAGATTTCAGGAAACTCGTAGTTTTTTGGAAGCTTGGCAACCCCTTTCAATGAAAGTGATTCTCGTCAGTCTCTGCTTGGGGCTACTTCCATAGGACACAAACCATAGCCATAGAACTTGGAACTACATTATTGTGCCACGTTCAAAGAGATACCACAAACCGTGTTTGATTTACAGTTCCAACTACATGTATCCATATAGGAGAAAACAGAGTGAAACCTAAACATGAAAACGGTTACTGCAAAGGAACGGTTTAACCTAGAAGAACGAAATTTGGTGAGCCAAGTGGGACTGGTGTACTGATCATTACCTGCAAGTATCATCACGATTGGGTGAAAAAATGTTTGCTGAGATTTCCGGAAACTCGTAGTTTTTTGGAAGCTGGCAACCCCTTTCAATGAAAGTGATTCTCGTCAGTCTCTGCTTGGGGCTACCTCCGAGGACACAAACCATAGCATAGAACTTGAACTACATTATTGTGCCACGTTTCAAAGAGACAGCACAAACGTGTTTGATTTAGAGTTCCAACTACATGTATCCATATAGGAGAAAACGGAGTGAAACCTAAACATGAAAACGGTTACTGCAAAGGAACGGTTTAACCTAGAAGAACGAAATTTGGTGAGCCAAGTGGGACTGGTGTACTGATCATTACCTGCAAGTATCATCAAGATGGGTGAAAAAATGTTTGCTGAGATTTCAGGAAACTCGTAGTTTTTTGGAAGCTTGGCAACCCCTTTCAATGAAAGTGATTCTCGTCAGTCTCTGCTTGGGGCTACTTCCAGAGGACACAAAACCATAGCCATAGTACTTGGAACTACATTATTGTGCCAAGTTTCAAAGAGCTAGCACAAACCTGTGTTTGATTTAGACTTCCAACTACATGTATCCATATAGGAGAAAACAGAGTGAAACCTAAACATGAAAACGGTTACTGCAATGGAACGGTTTAACCTAGAAGAACGAATTTGGTGAGCAAGTGGGACTGGTGTACTGATCATTACCTGCAAGTATCATCACGATTGGTTGAAAAAATGTTTGCTGAGATTTCCGGAAACTCGTAGTTTTTTGGAAGCTGGCAACCCCTTTCAATGAAAGTGATACTCGTCAGTCACTGCTTGGGGCTACTTCCAGAGGACACAAACCATAGCCATAGAACTTGGAACTACATTATTGTGCCAAGTTTCAAAGAGCTAGCACAAACCGTGTTTGATTTAGAGTTCCAACTACATGTATCCACATAGGAGAAAACAGAGTGAAACCTAAACATGAAAACGGTTACTGCAAAGGAACGGTTTAACCTAGAAGAACGAAATTTGGTGAGCCAAGTGGGACTGGTGTACTGATCATTACCTGCAAGTATCATCAAGATTGGGTGAAAAAATGTTTGCTGAGATTTCAGGAAACTCGTAGTTTTTTGGAAGCTTGGCAACCCCTTTCAATGAAAGTGATTCTCGTCAGTCTCTGCTTGTGGCTACCTCCAGAGGACACAAACCATAGCCATAGAACTTGGAACTACATTATTGTGCCAAGTTTCTAAGAGCTAGCACAAACCGTGTTTGATTTAGAGTTCCAACTACATGTATCCATATAGGAGAAAACAGAGTGAAACCTAAACATGAAAACGGTTACTGCAAAGGAACGGTTTAACCTAGAAGAACGAAATTTGGTGAGCCAAGTGGGACTGGTGTACTGATCATTACCTGCAAGTATCATCATGATTGGGTCAAAAAATGTTTGCTGAGATTTCAGGAAACTCGTAGTTTTTTGTAAGCTTGGCAACCCCTTTCAATGAAAGTGATTCTCGTCAGTCTCTGCTTGGGGCTACTTCCAGAGGACACAAACCGTAGCCATAGAACTTGGAACTACATTATTGTTCCATGTTTCAAAGAGCTAGCACAAACCGTGTTTGATTTAGAGTTCCAACTACATGTATCCATATAGGAGAAAACAGAGTGAAACCTAAACATGAAAACGGTTACTGCAAAGGAACGGTTTAACCTAGAAGAACGAAATTTGGTGAGCCAAGTGGGACTGGTGTACTGATCATTAAATGGATGTATCATCAAGATTGGGTGAAAAAATGTTTGCTGAGATTTCAGGAAACTCGTAGTTTTTTGGAAGCTTGGCAACCCCTTTCAATGAAAGTGATTCTCGTCAGTATCTCCTTGGGGCTATTTCCAGAGGACACAAACCATAGGCATAGAACTTGGAACTACATTATTGTGCCACATTTCAAAGAGCTAGCACAAACCGTGTTTGATTTAGAGTTCCAACTACATGTATCCATATAGGAGAAAACAGAGTGAAACCTAAACATGAAAACGGTTACTGCAAAGGAACGGTTTAACCTAGAAGAACGAAATTTGGTGAGCCAAGTGGGACTGGTGTACTGATCATTACCTGCAAGTATCATCACGATTGGGTGAAAAAATGTTTGCTGAGATTTCAGGAAACTCGTAGTTTTTTGGAAGCTTGGCAACCCCTTTCAATGAAAGTGATTCTCGTCAGTCTCTGCTTGGGGCTACTTCCATAGGACACAAACCATAGCCATAGAACTTGGAACTACATTATTGTGCCACGTTTCAAAGAGATACCACAAACCGTGTTTGATTTACAGTTCCAACTACATGTATCCATATAGGAGAAAACAGAGTGAAACCTAAACATGAAAACGGTTACTGCAAAGGAACGGTTTAACCTAGAAGAACGAAATTTGGTGAGCCAAGTGGGACTGGTGTACTGATCATTACCTGCAAGTATCATCACGATTGGGTGAAAAAA
This sequence comes from Urocitellus parryii, assembly GCF_045843805.1. Taxonomy (NCBI): domain Eukaryota; kingdom Metazoa; phylum Chordata; class Mammalia; order Rodentia; family Sciuridae; genus Urocitellus; species Urocitellus parryii. The sequence goes on from NW_027553009.1 coordinate 29,588, forward strand.
TGTTTGCTGAGATTTCAGGAAACTCGTAGTTTTTTGGAAGCTTGGCAACCCCTTTCAATGAAAGTGATTCTCGTCAGTCTCTGCTTGGGGCTACTTCCAGAGGACACAAACCATAGCCATAGTACTTGGAACTACATTATTGTGCCAAGTTTCAAAGAGCTAGCACAAACCGTGTTTGATTTAGACTTCCAACTACATGTATCCATATAGGAGAAAACAGAGTGAAACCTAAACATGAAAACGGTTACTGCAATGGAACGGTTTAACCTAGAAGAACGAAATTTGGTGAGCCAAGTGGGACTGGTGTACTGATCATTACCTGCAAGTATCATCACGATTGGGTGAAAAAATGTTTGCTGAGATTTCCGGAAACTCGTAGTTTTTTGGAAGCTTGGCAACCCCTTTCAATGAAAGTGATTCTCGTCAGTCTCTGCTTGGGGCTACCTCCAGAGGACACAAACCATAGCCATAGAACTTGGAACTACATTATTGTGCCAAGTTTCTAAGAGCTAGCACAAACCGTGTTTGATTTAGAGTTCCAACTACATGTATCCATATAGGAGAAAACAGAGTGAAACCTAAACATGAAAACGGTTACTGCAAAGGAACGGTTTAACCTAGAAGAACGAAATTTGGTGAGCCAAGTGGGACTGGTGTACTGATCATTACCTGCAAGTATCATCATGATTGGGTCAAAAAATGTTTGCTGAGATTTCAGGAAACTCGTAGTTTTTTGTAAGCTTGGCAACCCCTTTCAATGAAAGTGATTCTCGTCAGTCTCTGCTTGGGGCTACTTCCAGAGGACACAAACCATAGCCATAGAACTTGGAACTACATTATTGTTCCATGTTTCAAAGAGCTAGCACAAACCGTGTTTGATTTAGAGTTCCAACTACATGTATCCATATAGGAGAAAACAGAGTGAAACCTAAACATGAAAACGGTTACTGCAAAGGAACGGTTTAACCTAGAAGAACGAAATTTGGTGAGCCAAGTGGGACTGGTGTACTGATCATTAAATGGATGTATCATCAAGATTGGGTGAAAAAATGTTTGCTGAGATTTCAGGAAACTCGTAGTTTTTTGGAAGCTTGGCAACCCCTTTCAATGAAAGTGATTCTCGTCAGTATCTCCTTGGGGCTACTTCCAGAGGACACAAACCATAGCCATAGAACTTGGAACTACATTATTGTGCCACATTTCAAAGAGCTAGCACAAACCGTGTTTGATTTAGAGTTCCAACTACATGTATCCATATAGGAGAAAACAGAGTGAAACCTAAACATGAAAACGGTTACTGCAAAGGAACGGTTTAACCTAGAAGAACGAAATTTGGTGAGCCAAGTGGGACTGGTGTACTGATCATTACCTGCAAGTATCATCACGATTGGGTGAAAAAATGTTTGCTGAGATTTCAGGAAACTCGTAGTTTTTTGGAAGCTTGGCAACCCCTTTCAATGAAAGTGATTCTCGTCAGTCTCTGCTTGGGGCTACTTCCATAGGACACAAACCATAGCCATAGAACTTGGAACTACATTATTGTGCCACGTTTCAAAGAGATACCACAAACCGTGTTTGATTTACAGTTCCAACTACATGTATCCATATAGGAGAAAACAGAGTGAAACCTAAACATGAAAACGGTTACTGCAAAGGAACGGTTTAACCTAGAAGAACGAAATTTGGTGAGCCAAGTGGGACTGGTGTACTGATCATTACCTGCAAGTATCATCACGATTGGGTGAAAAAATGTTTGCTGAGATTTCCGGAAACTCGTAGTTTTTTGGAAGCTTGGCAACCCCTTTCAATGAAAGTGATTCTCGTCAGTCTCTGCTTGGGGCTACCTCCAGAGGACACAAACCATAGCCATAGAACTTGGAACTACATTATTGTGCCACGTTTCAAAGAGACAGCACAAACCGTGTTTGATTTAGAGTTCCAACTACATGTATCCATATAGGAGAAAACGGAGTGAAACCTAAACATGAAAACGGTTACTGCAAAGGAACGGTTTAACCTAGAAGAACGAAATTTGGTGAGCCAAGTGGGACTGGTGTACTGATCATTACCTGCAAGTATCATCAAGATTGGGTGAAAAAATGTTTGCTGAGATTTCAGGAAACTCGTAGTTTTTTGGAAGCTTGGCAACCCCTTTCAATGAAAGTGATTCTCGTCAGTCTCTGCTTGGGGCTACTTCCAGAGGACACAAACCATAGCCATAGTACTTGGAACTACATTATTGTGCCAAGTTTCAAAGAGCTAGCACAAACCGTGTTTGATTTAGACTTCCAACTACATGTATCCATATAGGAGAAAACAGAGTGAAACCTAAACATGAAAACGGTTACTGCAATGGAACGGTTTAACCTAGAAGAACGAAATTTGGTGAGCCAAGTGGGACTGGTGTACTGATCATTACCTGCAAGTATCATCACGATTGGTTGAAAAAATGTTTGCTGAGATTTCCGGAAACTCGTAGTTTTTTGGAAGCTTGGCAACCCCTTTCAATGAAAGTGATACTCGTCAGTCACTGCTTGGGGCTACTTCCAGAGGACACAAACCATAGCCATAGAACTTGGAACTACATTATTGTGCCAAGTTTCAAAGAGCTAGCACAAACCGTGTTTGATTTAGAGTTCCAACTACATGTATCCACATAGGAGAAAACAGAGTGAAACCTAAACATGAAAACGGTTACTGCAAAGGAACGGTTTAACCTAGAAGAACGAAATTTGGTGAGCCAAGTGGGACTGGTGTACTGATCATTACCTGCAAGTATCATCAAGATTGGGTGAAAAAATGTTTGCTGAGATTTCAGGAAACTCGTAGTTTTTTGGAAGCTTGGCAACCCCTTTCAATGAAAGTGATTCTCGTCAGTCTCTGCTTGTGGCTACCTCCAGAGGACACAAACCATAGCCATAGAACTTGGAACTACATTATTGTGCCAAGTTTCTAAGAGCTAGCACAAACCGTGTTTGATTTAGAGTTCCAACTACATGTATCCATATAGGAGAAAACAGAGTGAAACCTAAACATGAAAACGGTTACTGCAAAGGAACGGTTTAACCTAGAAGAACGAAATTTGGTGAGCCAAGTGGGACTGGTGTACTGATCATTACCTGCAAGTATCATCATGATTGGGTCAAAAAATGTTTGCTGAGATTTCAGGAAACTCGTAGTTTTTTGTAAGCTTGGCAACCCCTTTCAATGAAAGTGATTCTCGTCAGTCTCTGCTTGGGGCTACTTCCAGAGGACACAAACCGTAGCCATAGAACTTGGAACTACATTATTGTTCCATGTTTCAAAGAGCTAGCACAAACCGTGTTTGATTTAGAGTTCCAACTACATGTATCCATATAGGAGAAAACAGAGTGAAACCTAAACATGAAAACGGTTACTGCAAAGGAACGGTTTAACCTAGAAGAACGAAATTTGGTGAGCCAAGTGGGACTGGTGTACTGATCATTAAATGGATGTATCATCAAGATTGGGTGAAAAAATGTTTGCTGAGATTTCAGGAAACTCGTAGTTTTTTGGAAGCTTGGCAACCCCTTTCAATGAAAGTGATTCTCGTCAGTATCTCCTTGGGGCTATTTCCAGAGGACACAAACCATAGGCATAGAACTTGGAACTACATTATTGTGCCACATTTCAAAGAGCTAGCACAAACCGTGTTTGATTTAGAGTTCCAACTACATGTATCCATATAGGAGAAAACAGAGTGAAACCTAAACATGAAAACGGTTACTGCAAAGGAACGGTTTAACCTAGAAGAACGAAATTTGGTGAGCCAAGTGGGACTGGTGTACTGATCATTACCTGCAAGTATCATCACGATTGGGTGAAAAAATGTTTGCTGAGATTTCAGGAAACTCGTAGTTTTTTGGAAGCTTGGCAACCCCTTTCAATGAAAGTGATTCTCGTCAGTCTCTGCTTGGGGCTACTTCCATAGGACACAAACCATAGCCATAGAACTTGGAACTACATTATTGTGCCACGTTTCAAAGAGATACCACAAACCGTGTTTGATTTACAGTTCCAACTACATGTATCCATATAGGAGAAAACAGAGTGAAACCTAAACATGAAAACGGTTACTGCAAAGGAACGGTTTAACCTAGAAGAACGAAATTTGGTGAGCCAAGTGGGACTGGTGTACTGATCATTACCTGCAAGTATCATCACGATTGGGTGAAAAAATGTTTGCTGAGATTTCAGGAAACTCGTAGTTTTTTGGAAGCTTGGCAACCCCTTTCAATGAAAGTGATTCTCGTCAGTCTCTGCTTGGGGCTACTTCCAGAGGACACAAACCATAGCCATAGTACTTGGAACTACATTATTGTGCCAAGTTTCAAAGAGCTAGCACAAACCGTGTTTGATTTAGACTTCCAACTACATGTATCCATATAGGAGAAAACAGAGTGAAACCTAAACATGAAAACGGTTACTGCAATGGAACGGTTTAACCTAGAAGAACGAAATTTGGTGAGCCAAGTGGGACTGGTGTACTGATCATTACCTGCAAGTATCATCACGATTGGGTGAAAAAATGTTTGCTGAGATTTCCGGAAACTCGTAGTTTTTTGGAAGCTTGGCAACCCCTTTCAATGAAAGTGATACTCGTCAGTCACTGCTTGGGGCTACTTCCATAGGACACAAACCATAGCCATAGAACTTGGAACTACATTATTGTGCCAAGTTTCAAAGAGCTAGCACAAACCGTGTTTGATTTAGAGTTCCAACTACATGTATCCACATAGGAGAAAACAGAGTGAAACCTAAACATGAAAACGGTTACTGCAAAGGAATGGTTTAACCTAGAAGAACAAAATTTGGTGAGCCAAGTGGGACTGGTGTACTGATCATTACCTGCAAGTATCATCATGATTGGGTCAAAAAATGTTTGCTGAGATTTCAGGAAACTCGTAGTTTTTTGTAAGCTTGGCAACCCCTTTCAATGAAAGTGATTCTCGTCAGTCTCTGCTTGGGGCTACTTCCAGAGGACACAAACCATAGCCATAGAACTTGGAACTACATTATTGTGCCAAGTTTCAAAGAGCTAGCACAAACCGTGTTTGATTTAGAGTTCCAACTACATGTATCCATATAGGAGAAAACAGAGTGAAACCTAAACATGAAAACGGTTACTGCAAAGGAACGGTTTAACCTAGAAGAACGAAATTTGGTGAGCCAAGTGGGACTGGTGTACTGATCATTACCTGCAAGTATCATCAAGATTGGGTGAAAAAATGTTTGCTGAGATTTCAGGAAACTCGTCGTTTTTTGGAAGCTTGGCAACCCGTTTCAATGAAAGTGATTCTCGTCAGTCTCTGCTGGGGGCTACTTCCAGAGGACACAAACCATAGCCATAGAACATGGAACTACATTATTGTGCCAAGTTTCAAAGAGCTAGCACAAACCGTTTTTGATTTAGAGTTCCAACTACATGTATCCATATAGGAGAAAACAGAGTGAAACCTAAACATGAAAACGGTTACTGCAAAGGAACGGTTTAACCTAGAAGAACGAAATTTGGTGAGCCAAGTGGGACTGGTGTACTGATCATTACCTGCAAGTAACATCAAGATTGGGTGAAAAAATGTTTGCTGAGATTTCAGGAAACTCGTAGTTTTTTGGAAGCTTGGCAACCCCTTTCAATGAAAGTGATTCTCGTCAGTCTCTGCTTGTGGCTACCTCCAGAGGACACAAACCATAGCCATAGAACTTGGAACTACATTATTGTGCCAAGTTTCTAAGAGCTAGCACAAACCGTGTTTGATTTAGAGTTCCAACTACATGTATCCATATAGGAGAAAACAGAGTGAAACCTAAACATGAAAACGGTTACTGCAAAGGAACGGTTTAACCTAGAAGAACGAAATTTGGTGAGCCAAGTGGGACTGGTGTACTGATCATTACCTGCAAGTATCATCAAGATTGGGTGAAAAAATGTTTGCTGAGATTTCAGGAAACTCGTAGTGTTTTGGAAGCTTGGCAACCCCTTTCAATGAAAGTGATTCTCGTCAGTCTCTGCTTGGGGCTACTTCCAGAGGACACAAACCATAGCCATAGAACTTGGAACTACATTATTGTGCCAAGTTTCAAAGAGCTAGCACAAACCGTGTTTGATTTAGACTTCCAACTACATGTATCCATATAGGAGAAAACAGAGTGAAACCTAAACATGAAAACGGTTACTGCAAAGGAACGGTTTAACCTAGAAGAACGAAATTTGGTGAGCCAAGTGGGACTGGAGTACTGATCATTACCTGCAAGTATCATCACGATTGGGTGAAAAAATGTTTGCTGAGATTTCAGGAAACTCGTAGTTTTTTGGAAGCTTGGCAACCCCTTTCAATGAAAGTGATACTCGTCAGTCTCTGCTTGGGGCTACTTCCAGAGGACACAAACCATAGCCATAGAACTTGGAACTACATTATTGTGCCAAGTTTCAATGAGCTAGCACAAACCGTGTTTGATTTAGTGTTCCAACTACATGTATCCATATAGGAGAAAACAGAGTGACACCTAAACATGAAAACGGTTACTGCAAAGGAACGGTTTAACCTAGAAGAACGAAATTTGGTGAGCCAAGTGGGACTGGTGTACTGATCATTACCTGCAAGTATCATCACGATTGGGTGAAAAAATGTTTGCTGAGATTTCCGGAAACTCGTAGTTTTTTGGAAGCTTGGCAACCCCTTTCAATGAAAGTGATTCTCGTCAGTCTCTGCTTGTGGCTACCTCCAGAGGACACAAACCATAGCCATAGAACTTGGAACTACATTATTGTGCCAAGTTTCTAAGAGCTAGCACAAACCGTGTTTGATTTAGAGTTCCAACTACATGTATCCATATAGGAGAAAACGGAGTGAAACCTAAACATGAAAACGGTTACTGCAAAGGAACGGTTTAACCTAGAAGAACGAAATTTGGTGAGCCAAGTGGGACTGGTGTACTGATCATTACCTGCAAGTATCATCAAGATTGGGTGAAAAAATGTTTGCTGAGATTTCCGGAAACTCGTAGTTTTTTGGAAGCTTGGCAACCCCTTTCAATGAAAGTGATTCTCGTCAGTCTCTGCTTGGGGATACTTCCAGAGGACACAAACCATAGCCATAGTACTTGGAACTACATTATTGTGCCAAGTTTCAAAGAGCTAGCACAAACCGTGTTTGATTTAGACTTCCATCTACATGTATCCATATAGGAGAAAACAGAGTGAAACCTAAACATGAAAACGGTTACTGCAATGGAACGGTTTAACCTAGAAGAACGAAATTTGGTGAGCCAAGTGGGACTGGTGTACTGATCATTACCTGCAAGTATCATCACGATTGGGTGAAAAAATGTTTGCTGAGATTTCCGGAAACTCGTAGTTTTTTGGAAGCTTGGCAACCCCTTTCAATGAAAGTGATACTCGTCAGTCACTGCTTGGGGCTACTTCCAGAGGACACAAACCATAGCCATAGAACTTGGAACTACATTATTGTGCCAAGTTTCAAAGAGCTAGCACAAACCGTTTTTGATTTAGAGTTCCAACTACATGTATCCATATAGGAGAAAACAGAGTGAAACCTAAACATGAAAACGGTTACTGCAAAGGAACGGTTTAACCTAGAAGAACGAAATTTGGTGAGCCAAGTGGGACTGGTGTACTGATCATTACCTGCAAGTATCATCAAGATTGGGTGAAAAAATGTTTGCTGAGATTTCAGGAAACTCGTCGTTTTTTGGAAGCTTGGCAACCCGTTTCAATGAAAGTGATTCTCGTCAGTCTCTGCTGGGGGCTACTTCCAGAGGACACAAACCATAGCCATAGAACATGGAACTACATTATTGTGCCAAGTTTCAAAGAGCTAGCACAAACCGTTTTTGATTTAGAGTTCCAACTACATGTATCCATATAGGAGAAAACAGAGTGAAACCTAAACATGAAAACGGTTACTGCAAAGGAACGGTTTAACCTAGAAGAACGAAATTTGGTGAGCCAAGTGGGACTGGTGTACTGATCATTACCTGCAAGTATCATCAAGATTGGGTGAAAAAATGTTTGCTGAGATTTCAGGAAACTCGTAGTTTTTTGGAAGCTTGGCAACCCCTTTCAATGAAAGTGATTCTCGTCAGTCTCTGCTTGTGGCTACCTCCAGAGGACACAAACCATAGCCATAGAACTTGGAACTACATTATTGTGCCAAGTTTCTAAGAGCTAGCACAAACCGTGTTTGATTTAGAATTCCAACTACATGTATCCATATAGGAGAAAACAGAGTGAAACCTAAACATGAAAACGGTTACTGCAAAGGAACGGTTTAACCTAGAAGAACGAAATTTGGTGAGCCAAGTGGGACTGGTGTACTGATCATTACCTGCAAGTATCATCAAGATTGGGTGAAAAAATGTTTGCTGAGATTTCAGGAAACTCGTAGTTTTTTGGAAGCTTGGCAACCCCTTTCAATGAAAGTGATTCTCGTCAGTCTCTGCTTGGGGCTACTTCCAGAGGACACAAACCATAACCATAGAACTTGGAACTACATTATTGTGCCAAGTTTCAAAGAGCTAGCACAAACCGTGTTTGATTTAGACTTCCAACTACATGTATCCATATAGGAGAAAACAGAGTGAAACCTAAACATGAAAACGGTTACTGCAAAGGAACGGTTTAACCTAGAAGAACGAAATTTGGTGAGCCAAGTGGGACTGGAGTACTGATCATTACCTGCAAGTATCATCACGATTGGGTGAAAAAATGTTTGCTGAGATTTCAGGAAACTCGTAGTTTTTTGGAAGCTTGGCAACCCCTTTCAATGAAAGTGATACTCGTCAGTCTCTGCTTGGGGCTACTTCCAGAGGACACAAACCATAGCCATAGAACATGGAACTACATTATTGTGCCAAGTTTCAAAGAGCTAGCACAAACCGTTTTTGATTTAGAGTTCCAACTACATGTATCCATATAGGAGAAAACAGAGTGACACCTAAACATGAAAACGGTTACTGCAAAGGAACGGTTTAACCTAGAAGAACGAAATTTGGTGAGCCAAGTGGGACTGGTGTACTGATCATTACCTGCAAGTATCATCATGATTGGGTCAAAAAATGTTTGCTGAGATTTCAGGAAACTCGTAGTTTTTTGTAAGCTTGGCAACCCCTTTCAATGAAAGTGATTCTCGTCAGTCTCTGCTTGGGGCTACTTCCAGAGGACACAAACCATAGCCATAGAACTTGGAACTACATTATTGTTCCATGTTTCAAAGAGCTAGCACAAACCATGTTTGATTTAGAGTTCCAACTACATGTATCCATATAGGAGAAAACAGAGTGAAACCTAAACATGAAAACGGTTACTGCAAAGGAACGGTTTAACCTAGAAGAACGAAATTTGGTGAGCCAAGTGGGACTGGTGTACTGATCATTACCTGCAAGTATCATCACGATTGGGTGAAAAAATGTTTGCTGAGATTTCCGGAAACTCGTAGTTTTTTGGAAGCTTGGCAACCCCTTTCAATGAAAGTGATTCTCGTCAGTCTCTGCTTGTGGCTACCTCCAGAGGACACAAACCATAGCCATAGAACTTGGAACTACATTATTGTGCCAAGTTTCTAAGAGCTAGCACAAACCGTGTTTGATTTAGAGTTCCAACTACATGTATCCATATAGGAGAAAACAGAGTGAAACCTAAACATGAAAACGGTTACTGCAAAGGAACGGTTTAACCTAGAAGAACGAAATTTGGTGAGCCAAGTGGGACTGCTGTACTGATCATTACCTGAAAGTATCATCACGATTGGGTGAAAAAATGTTTGCTGAGATTTCCGGAAACTCGTAGTTTTTTGGAAGCTTGGCAACCCCTTTCAATGAAAGTGATTCTCGTCAGTCTCTGCTTGGGGCTACTTCCAGAGGACACACACCATAGCCATAGAACTTGGAACTACATTATTGTGCCAAGTTTCAAAGAGCTAGCACAAACCGTGTTTGATTTAGAGTTCCAACTACATGTAACCATATAGGAGAAAACGGAGTGAAACCTAAACATGAAAACGGTTACTGCAAAGGAACGGTTTAACCTAGAAGAACGAAATTTGGTGAGCCAAGTGGGACTGGTGTACTGATCATTACCTGCAAGTATCATCAAGATTGGGTGAAAAAATGTTTGCTGAGATTTCCGGAAACTCGTAGTTTTTTGGAAGCTTGGCAACCCCTTTCAATGAAAGTGATTCTCGTCAGTCTCTGCTTGGGGATACTTCCAGAGGACACAAACCATAGCCATAGTACTTGGAACTACATTATTGTGCCAAGTTTCAAAGAGCTAGCACAAACCGTGTTTGATTTAGACTTCCATCTACATGTATCCATATAGGAGAAAACAGAGTGAACCTAAACATGAAAACGGTTACTGCAATGGAACGGTTTAACCTAGAAGAACGAAATTTGGTGAGCCAAGTGGGACTGGTGTACTGATCATTACCTGCAAGTATCTTCACGATTGGGTGAAAAAATGTTTGCTGAGATTTCCGGAAACTCGTAGTTTTTTGGAAGCTTGGCAACCCTTTCAATGAAAGTGATACTCGTCAGTCACTGCTTGGGGCTACTTCCAGAGGACACAAACCATAGCCATAGAACTTGGAACTAACATTATTGTGCCAAGGTTTCAAAGAGCTAGCACAAACCGTGTTTGATTAGAGTTCCAACTACATGTATCCACATAGGAGAAAACAGAGTGAAACCTAAACATGAAAACGGTTACTGCAAAGGAATGGTTTAACCTAGAAGAACAAAATTTGGTGAGCCAAGTGGGACTGGTGTACTGATCATTACCTGCAAGTATCATCATGATTGGGTCAAAAAATGTTGCTGAGATTTCCGGAAACTCGTAGTTTTTTGTAAGCTTGGCAACCCCTTTCAATGAAAGTGATTCTCGTCAGTCTCTGCTTGGGGCTACTTCCAGAGGACACAACCATAGCCATAGAACTTGGAACTACATTATTGTGCCAAGTTTCAAAGAGCTAGCACAAACCGTGTTTGATTTAGAGTTCCAACTACATGTATCCATATAGGAGAAAACAGAGTGAAACCTAAACATGAAAACGGTTACTGCAAAGGAACGGTTTAACCTAGAAGAACGAAATTTGGTGAGCCAAGTGGGACTGGTGTACTGATCATTACCTGCAAGTATCATCAAGATTGGGTGAAAAAATGTTTGCTGAGATTTCAGGAAACTCGTCGTTTTTGGAAGCTTGGCAACCCGTTTCAATGAAAGTGATTCTCGTCAGTCTCTGCTGGGGGCTACTTCCAGAGGACACAACCATAGCCATAGAACATGGAACTACATTATTGTGCCAAGTTTCAAAGAGCTAGCACAAACCGTTTTTGATTTAGAGTTCCAACTACATGTATCCATATAGGAGAAAACAGAGTGAAACCTAAACATGAAAACGGTTACTGCAAAGGAACGGTTTAACCTAGAAGAACGAAATTTGGTGAGCCAAGTGGGACTGGTGTAATGATCATTACCTGCAAGTATCATCAAGATTGGGTGAAAAAATGTTTGCTGAGATTTCAGGAAACTCGTAGTTTTTTGGAAGCTTGGCAACCCCTTTCAATGAAAGTGATTCTCGTCAGTCTCTGCTTGTGCTACCTCCAGAGGACACAAACCATAGCCATAGAACTTGGAACTACATTATTGTGCCAAGTTTCTAAGAGCTAGCACAAACCGTGTTTGATTTAGAGTTCCAACTACATGTATCCATATAGGAGAAAACAGAGTGAAACCTAAACATGAAAACGGTTACTGCAAAGGAACGGTTTAACGTAGAAGAACGAAATTTGGTGAGCAAGTGGGACTGGTGTACTGATCATTACCTGCAAGTATCATCAAGATTGGGTGAAAAAATGTTTGCTGAGATTTCAGGAAACTCGTAGTTTTTTGGAAGCTTGGCAACCCCTTTCAATGAAAGTGATTCTCGTCAGTCTCTGCTTGGGGCTACTTCCAGAGGACACAAACCATAGCCATAGAACTTGGAACTACATTATTGTGCCAAGTTTCTAAGAGCTAGCACAAACCGTGTTTGATTTAGAGTTCCAACTACATGTATCCATATAGGAGAAAACAGAGTGAAACCTAAACATGAAAACGGTTACTGCAAAGGAACGGTTTAACCTAGAAGAACGAAATTTGGTGAGCCAAGTGGGACTGGTGTACTGATCATTACCTGAAAGTATCATCACGATTGGGTGAAAAAATGTTTGCTGAGATTTCCGGAAACTCGTAGTTTTTTGGAAGCTTGGCAACCCCTTTCAATGAAAGTGATTCTCGTCAGTCTCTGCTTGGGGCTACTTCCAGAGGACACACACCATAGCCATAGAACTTGGAACTACATTATTGTGCCAAGTTTCAAAGAGCTAGCACAAACCGTGTTTGATTTAGAGTTCCAACTACAGTATCCATATAGGAGAAAACGGAGTGAAACTAAACATGAAAACGGTTACTGCAAAGGAACGGTTTACCTAGAAGAACGAAATTTGGTGAGCCAAGTGGGACTGGTGTACTGATCATTACCTGCAAGTATCATCAAGATTGGGTGAAAAAATGTTTGCTGAGATTTCCGGAAACTCGTAGTTTTTTGGAAGCTTGGCAACCCCTTTCAATGAAAGTGATTCTCGTCAGTCTCTGCTTGGGGCTACTTCCAGAGGACACAAACCATAGCCATAGAACTTGGAACTACATTATTGTGCCAAGTTTCAAAGAGCTAGCACAAACCGTGTTTGATTTAGAGTTCCAACTACAGTATCCATATAGGAGAAAACAGAGTGAAACCTAAACATGAAAACGGTTACTGCAAAGGAACGGTTTAACCTAGAAGAACGAAATTTGGTGAGCCAAGTGGGACTGGTGTACTGATCATTACCTGCAAGTATCATCAAGATTGGGTGAAAAAATGTTTGCTGAGATTTCAGGAAACTCGTCGTTTTTTGGAAGCTTGGCAACCCGTTTCAATGAAAGTGATTCTCGTCAGTCTCTGCTGGGGGCTACTTCCAGAGGACACAAACCATAGCCATAGAACATGGAACTACATTATTGTGCCAAGTTTCAAAGAGCTAGCACAAACCGTTTTTGATTTAGAGTTCCAACTACATGTATCCATATAGGAGAAAACAGAGTGAAACCTAAACATGAAAACGGTTACTGCAAAGGAACGGTTTAACCTAGAAGAACGAAATTTGGTGAGCCAAGTGGGACTGGTGTACTGATCATTAAATGGATGTATCATCAAGATTGGGTGAAAAAATGTTTGCTGAGATTTCAGGAAACTCGTAGTTTTTTGGAAGCTTGGCAACCCCTTTCAATGAAAGTGATTCTCGTCAGTCTCTGCTTGTGGCTACCTCCAGAGGACACAAACCATAGCCATAGAACTTGGAACTACATTATTGTGCCAAGTTTCTAAGAGCTAGCACAAACCGTGTTTGATTTAGAATTCCAACTACATGTATCCATATAGAGAAAACAGAGTGAAACCTAAACATGAAAACGGTTACTGCAAAGGAACGGTTTAACCTAGAAGAACGAAATTTGGTGAGCCAAGTGGGACTGGTGTACTGATCATTACCTGCAGTATCATCAAGATTGGGTGAAAAAATGTTTGCTGAGATTTCAGGAAACTCGTAGTTTTTTGGAAGCTTGGCAACCCCTTTCAATGAAAGTGATTCTCGTCAGTCTCTGCTTGGGGCTACTTCCAGAGGACACAAACCATAGCCATAGAACTTGGAACTACATTATTGTGCCAAGTTTCAATGAGCTAGCACAAACCGTGTTTGATTTAGTGTTCCAACTACATGTATCCATATAGGAGAAAACACAGTGACACCAAAACATGAAAACGGTTACTGCAAAGGAACGGTTTAACCTAGAAGAACGAAATTTGGTGAGCCAAGTGGGACTGGTGTACTGATCATTACCCTGCAAGTATCATCATCATCATGATTGGGTCAAAAAATGTGTGCTGAGATTTCAGGAAACTCGTAGTTTTTTGTAAGCTTGGCAACCCCTTTCAATGAAAGTGATTCTCGTCAGTCTCTGCTGGGGGCTACTTCCAGAGGACACAAACCATAGCCATAGAACTTGGAACTACATTATTGTTCCATGTTTCAAAGAGCTAGCACAAACCGTGTTTGATTTAGAGTTCCAACTACATGTATCCATATAGGAGAAAACAGAGTGAAACCTAAATATGAAAACGGTTACTGCAAAGGAACGGTTTAACCTAGAAGAACGAAATTTGGTGAGCCAAGTGGGACTGGTGTACTGATCATTAAATGGATGTATCATCAAGATTGGGTGAAAAAATGTTTGCTGAGATTTCAGGAAACTCGTAGTTTTTTGGAAGCTTGGCAACCCCTTTCAATGAAAGTGATTCTCGTCAGTATCTCCTTGGGGCTACTTCCAGAGGACACAAACCATAGCCATAGAACTTGGAACTACATTATAGTGCCAAGTTTCAAAGAGCTAGCACAAACCGTGTTTGATTTAGAGTTCCAACTACATGTATCCATATAGGAGAAAACAGAGTGAAACCTAAACATGAAAACGGTTACTGCAAAGGAACGGTTTAACCTAGAAGAACGAAATTTGGTGAGCCAAGTGGGACTGGTGTACTGATCATTACCTGCAAGTATCATCACGATTGGGTGAAAAAATGTTTGCTGAGATTTCAGGAAACTCGTAGTTTTTTCGAAGCTTGGCAACCCCTTTCAATGAAAGTGATTCTCGTCAGTCTCTGCTTGGGGCTACTTCCAGAGGACACACACCATAGCCATAGAACTTGGAACTACATTATTGTGCCAAGTTTCAAAGAGCTAGCACAACCGTGTTTGATTTAGAGTTCCAACTACATGTAACCATATAGGAGAAAACGGAGTGAAACCTAAACATGAAAACGGTTACTGCAAAGGAACGGTTTAACCTAGAAGAACGAAATTTGGTGAGCCAAGTGGGACTGGTGTACTGATCATTACCTGCAAGTATCATCAAGATTGGGTGAAAAAATGTTTGCTGAGATTTCCGGAAACTCGTAGTTTTTTGGAAGCTTGGCAACCCCTTTCAATGAAAGTGATTCTCGTCAGTCTCTGCTTGGGGATACTTCCAGAGGACACAAACCATAGCCATAGTACTTGGAACTACATTATTGTGCCAAGTTTCAAAGAGCTAGCACAACCGTGTTTGATTTAGACTTCCATCTACATGTATCCATATAGGAGAAAACAGAGTGAAACCTAAACATGAAAACGGTTACTGCAATGGAACGGTTTAACCTAGAAGAACGAAATTTGGTGAGCCAAGTGGGACTGGTGTACTGATCATTACCTGCAAGTATCATCACGATTGGGTGAAAAAATGTTTGCTGAGATTTCCGGAAACTCGTAGTTTTTTGGAAGCTTGGCAACCCCTTTCAATGAAAGTGATACTCGTCAGTCACTGCTTGGGGCTACTTCCAGAGGACACAAAACCATAGCCATAGAACTTGGAACTACATTATTGTGCCAAGTTTCAAAGAGCTAGCACAAACCGTGTTTGATTTAGAGTTCCAACTACATGTATCCACATAGGAGAAAACAGAGTGAAACCTAAACATGAAAACGGTTACTGCAAAGGAATGGTTTAACCTAGAAGAACAAAATTTGGTGAGCCAAGTGGGACTGGTGTACTGATCATTACCTGCAAGTATCATCATGATTGGGTCAAAAAATGTTTGCTGAGATTTCCGGAAACTCGTAGTTTTTTGTAAGCTTGGCAACCCCTTTCAATGAAAGTGATTCTCGTCAGTCTCTGCTTGGGGCTACTTCCAGAGGACACAAACCATAGCCATAGAACTTGGAACTACATTATTGTGCCAAGTTTCAAAGAGCTAGCACAAACCGTGTTTGATTTAGAGTTCCAACTACATGTATCCATATAGGAGAAAACGGAGTGAAACCTAAACATGAAAACGGTTACTGCAAAGGAACGGTTTAACCTAGAAGAACGAAATTTGGTGAGCCAAGTGGGACTGGTGTACTGATCATTACCTGAAAGTATCATCACGATTGGGTGAAAAAATGTTTGCTGAGATTTCCGGAAACTCGTAGTTTTTTGGAAGCTTGGCAACCCCTTTCAATGAAAGTGATTCTCGTCAGTCTCTGCTTGGGGCTACTTCCAGAGGACACACACCATAGCCATAGAACTTGGAACTACATTATTGTGCCAAGTTTCAAAGAGCTAGCACAAACCGTGTTTGATTTAGAGTTCCAACTACATGTATCCATATAGGAGAAAACGGAGTGAAACCTAAACATGAAAACGGTTACTGCAAAGGAACGGTTTAACCTAGAAGAACGAAATTTGGTGAGCCAAGTGGGACTGGTGTACTGATCATTACCTGCAAGTATCATCACGATTGGGTGAAAAAATGTTTGCTGAGATTTCCGGAAACTCGTAGTTTTTTGGAAGCTTGGCAACCCCTTTCAATGAAAGTGATTCTCGTCAGTCTCTGCTTGGGGCTACTTCCAGAGGACACACACCATAGCCATAGAACTTGGAACTACATTATTGTGCCAAGTTTCAAAGAGCTAGCACAAACCGTGTTTGATTTAGAGTTCCAACTACATGTATCCATATAGGAGAAAACGGAGTGAAACCTAAACATGAAAACGGTTACTGCAAAGGAACGGTTTAACCTAGAAGAACGAAATTTGGTGAGCCAAGTGGGACTGGTGTACTGATCATTACCTGCAAGTATCATCACGATTGGGTGAAAAAATGTTTGCTGAGATTTCAGGAAACTCGTAGTTTTTTCGAAGCTTGGCAACCCCTTTCAATGAAAGTGATTCTCGTCAGTCTCTGCTTGGGGCTACTTCCAGAGGACACACACCATAGCCATAGAACTTGGAACTACATTATTGTGCCAAGTTTTCAAAGAGCTAGCACAAACCGTGTTTGATTTAGAGTTCCAACTACATGTAACCATATAGGAGAAAACGGAGTGAAACCTAAACATGAAAACGGTTACTGCAAAGGAACGGTTTAACCTAGAAGAACGAAATTTGGTGAGCCAAGTGGGACTGGTGTACTGATCATTACCTGCAAGTATCATCAAGATTGGGTGAAAAAATGTTTGCTGAGATTTCCGGAAACTCGTAGTTTTTTGGAAGCTTGGCAACCCCTTTCAATGAAAGTGATTCTCGTCAGTCTCTGCTTGGGGATACTTCCAGAGGACACAAACCATAGCCATAGTACTTGGAACTACATTATTGTGCCAAGTTTCAAAGAGCTAGCACAAACCGTGTTTGATTTAGACTTCCATCTACATGTATCCATATAGGAGAAAACAGAGTGAAACCTAAACATGAAAACGGTTACTGCAATGGAACGGTTTAACCTAGAAGAACGAAATTTGGTGAGCCAAGTGGGACTGGTGTACTGATCATTACCTGCAAGTATCATCACGATTGGGTGAAAAAATGTTTGCTGAGATTTCCGGAAACTCGTAGTTTTTGGAAGCTTGGCAACCCCTTTCAATGAAAGTGATACTCGTCAGTCACTGCTTCGGGCTACTTCCAGAGGACACAAACCATAGCCATAGAACTTGGAACTACATTATTGTGCCAAGTTTCAAAGAGCTAGCACAAACCGTGTTTGATTTAGAGTTCCAACTACATGTATCCACATAGGAGAAAACAGAGTGAAACCTAAACATGAAAACGGTTACTGCAAAGGAATGGTTTAACCTAGAAGAACAAAATTTGGTGAGCCAAGTGGGACTGGTGTACTGATCATTACCTGCAAGTATCATCATGATTGGGTCAAAAAATGTTTGCTGAGATTTCCGGAAACTCGTAGTTTTTTGTAAGCTTGGCAACCCCTTTCAATGAAAGTGATTCTCGTCAGTCTCTGCTTGGGGCTACTTCCAGAGGACACAAACCATAGCCATAGAACTTGGAACTACATTATTGTGCCAAGTTTCAAAGAGCTAGCACAAACCGTGTTTGATTTAGAGTTCCAACTACATGTATCCATATAGGAGAAAACGGAGTGAAACCTAAACATGAAAACGGTTACTGCAAAGGAACGGTTTAACCTAGAAGAACGAAATTTGGTGAGCCAAGTGGGACTGGTGTACTGATCATTACCTGAAAGTATCATCACGATTGGGTGAAAAAATGTTTGCTGAGATTTCCGGAAACTCGTAGTTTTTTGGAAGCTTGGCAACCCCTTTCAATGAAAGTGATTCTCGTCAGTCTCTGCTTGGGGCTACTTCCAGAGGACACACACCATAGCCATAGAACTTGGAACTACATTATTGTGCCAAGTTTCAAAGAGCTAGCACAAACCGTGTTTGATTTAGAGTTCCAACTACATGTATCCATATAGGAGAAAACGGAGTGAAACCTAAACATGAAAACGGTTACTGCAAAGGAACGGTTTAACCTAGAAGAACGAAATTTGGTGAGCCAAGTGGGACTGGTGTACTGATCATTACCTGCAAGTATCATCAAGATTGGGTGAAAAAATGTTTGCTGAGATTTCCGGAAACTCGTAGTTTTTTGGAAGCTTGGCAACCCCTTTCAATGAAAGTGATTCTCGTCAGTCTCTGCTTGGGGCTACTTCCAGAGGACACAAACCATAGCCATAGAACTTGGAACTACATTATTGTGCCAAGTTTCAAAGAGCTAGCACAAACCGTGTTTGATTTAGAGTTCCAACTACATGTATCCATATAGGAGAAAACAGAGTGAAACCTAAACATGAAAACGGTTACTGCAAAGGAACGGTTTAACCTAGAAGAACGAAATTTGGTGAGCCAAGTGGGACTGGTGTACTGATCATTACCTGCAAGTATCATCAAGATTGGGTGAAAAAATGTTTGCTGAGATTTCAGGAAACTCGTCGTTTTTTGGAAGCTTGGCAACCCGTTTCAATGAAAGTGATTCTCGTCAGTCTCTGCTGGGGGCTACTTCCAGAGGACACAAACCATAGCCATAGAACATGGAACTACATTATTGTGCCAAGTTTCAAAGAGCTAGCACAAACCGTTTTTGATTTAGAGTTCCAACTACATGTATCCATATAGGAGAAAACAGAGTGAAACCTAAACATGAAAACGGTTACTGCAAAGGAACGGTTTAACCTAGAAGACGAAATTTGGTGAGCCAAGTGGGACTGGTGTACTGATCATTAAATGGATGTATCATCAAGATTGGGTGAAAAAATGTTTGCTGAGATTTCAGGAAACTCGTAGTTTTTTGGAAGCTTGGCAACCCCTTTCAATGAAAGTGATTCTCGTCAGTCTCTGCTTGTGGCTACCTCCAGAGGACACAAACCATAGCCATAGAACTTGGAACTACATTATTGTGCCAAGTTTCTAAGAGCTAGCACAAACCGTGTTTGATTTAGAATTCCAACTACAT
>NW_027553010.1:0-49016 GCF_045843805.1 Urocitellus parryii
AGCTTGGCAACCCCTTTCAATGAAAGGGATTCTCGTCAGTCTCTGCTTGGGGCTACTTCAATAGCACACAAACCATAGCGATAGAACTTGGAACTACATTAGTGTGCCAAGTTTCAAAGAGCTAGCACAAACCGTGTTTGATTTAGAGTTCCAACTACATGTATCCATATAGGAGAAAACAGAGTGAAACCTAAACATGAAAACGGTTACTGCAAAGGAACGGTTTAACCTAGAAGAATGAAATTTGGTGAGCCAAGTGGGATTGGTGTACTGACCATTAAATGGAAGTATCATCAAGATTGGGTGAAAAAATGTTTGCTGAGATTTCGGGAAACTCGTAGTTTTTTGGAAGCTTGGCAATCCTTTCAATGAAAGGGATTCTCGTCAGTCTCTGCTTGGGGCTACTTCAATAGCACACAAATCATAGCGATAGAAATTGGAACTATATTATTGTGCCAAGTTTCAAAGAGCTAGCACAAACCGTGTTTGATTTAGAGTTCCAACTACATGTATCCATATAGGAGAAAACAGAGTGAAACCTAAACATTAAAACGATTACTGCAAAGGAACGGATTAACCTAGAAGAAGGAAATTTGGTGAGCCAAGTGGGATTGGTGTACTGATCATTAAATGGAAGTATCATCAAGATTGGGTGAAAAAATGTTTGCTGAGATTTCTGGAAACTCGTAGTTTTTTGGAAGCTTGGCAACCCCTTTCAATGAAAGGGATTCTCGTCAGTCTCTGCTTGGGGCTACTTCAATAGCACACAAACCCTAGCGATAGAACTTGAAACTACATTATTGTGCCAAGTTTCAAAGAGCTAGCACAAACCGTGTTTGATTTAGAGTTCCAAATACATGTACATACATAGGAGATAACAGAGTGAAACCTAAATATGAAAACGATTACTGCAAAGAAACGGTTTAACCTAGAAGAACGAAATTTGGTGAGCCAAGTGGGATTGGTGTACTGATCATTAAATGGAATTATCATCAAGACTGGGTGAAAAAATGTTAGCTGAGATTTCAGGAAACTCGCAGTTTTTTGGAAGCCTGGCAACCCCTTTCCATGACAGGGATTCTCGTCAGTCTCTGCTTGGGGCGACTTCAATAGCACACAAACCATAGCGATAGAACTTGGAACTACATTATTGTGCCAAGTTTCAAAGAGCTAGCACAAACCGTGTTTGATTTAGAGTTCCAACTACATGTATCCATATAGGAGAAAACAGAGTGAAACCTAAACATGAAAACGGTTACTGCAAAGGAACGGTTTAACCTAGAAGAACGAAATTTGGTGAGCCAAGTGGGATTGGTGTACTGATCACTACATGCAAGTATCATCAAGATTGGGTGAAAAATTGTTTGCTGAGATTTCAGGAAACTCGTAGTTTTTTGGAAGCTTGGCAACCCCTTTCAATGAAAGGGGTTCTCGTCAGTGTCTGCTTGGGGTACTTCAATAGCACACAAACCATAGCGATAGAACTTGGAACTACATTATTGTGCCAAGTTTCAAAGAGCTAGCACAAACCGTGTTTGATTTAGAGTTCCAACTACATGTATCCATATAGGAGAAAACAGAGTGAAACCTAAACATGAAAACGGTTACTGCAAAGGAACGGTTTAACCTAGAAGAACGAAATTTGGTGAACCAAGTAGGATTGGTGTACTGATCATTAAATGGAAGTATCATCAAGATTGGGTGAAAAAATGTTTGCTGAGATTTCGGGAAACTCGTAGTTTTTTGGAAGCTTGGCAACCCCTTTCAATGAAAGGGATTCTCGTCAGTCTCTGCTTGGGCTACTTCAATAGCACACAAACCATAGCGATAGAACTTGGAACTACATTATTGTGCCAAGTTTCAAAGAGCTAGCACAAACCGTGTTTGATTTAGAGTTCCAACTACATGTATCCATATAGGAGAAAACAGAGTGAAACCTAAACATGAAAACGGTTACTGCAAAGGAACGGTTTAACCTAGAAGAACGAAATTTGGTGAGCCAAGTGGGATTCGTGTACTGATCACTACCTGCAAGTATCATCAAGATTGGGTGAAAAAATGTTTGCTGAGATTTCAGGAAACTCGTAGTTTTTTGGAAGCTTGTAAACCCCTTTCAATGAAAGGGATTCTCGTCAGTCTCTGCTTGGGGCTACTTCAAAAGCACACAAATCATAGCGACAGAACTTGGAACTACATTATTGTGCCAAGTTTCAAAGAGCTAGCACAAACCGTGTTTGATTTAGAGTTCCAACTACATGTATCCATATAGGAGAAAACAGAGTGAAACCTAAACATGAAAACAGTTACTGCAAAGGAACGGTTTAACCTAGAAGAACGAAATTTGGTGAGCCAAGTGGGATTGGTGTACTGATCATTAAATGGAAGTATCATCAAGACTGGGTGAAAAAATGTTTGCTGAGGTTTCAGGATACTCGCAGTTTTTGGAAGCCTGGCAACCCCTTTCTATGAAAGGGATTCTCGTCAGTCTCTGCTTGGGGTTACTTCAATAGCACACAAACCATAGCGATAGAACTTGGAACTACATTATTGTGCCAAGTTTCAAAGAGCTAGCACAAACCGTGTTTGATTTAGAGTTCCAACTACATGTATCCATATAGGAGAAAACAGAGTGAAACCTAATCATGAAAACGGTTACTGCAAAGGAACGTTTTAACCGAGAAGAACGAAATTTAGTGAGCCAAGTGGGATTCGTGTACTGATCACTACATGCAAGTATCATCAAGATTGGTTGAAAAATTGTTTGCTGAGATTTCAGGAAACTCGTAGTTTTTTGGAAGCTTGGCAACCCCTTTCAATGAAAGGGGTTCTCCTCCGTCTCTGCTTGGGGCTACTTCAATAGCACACAAACCCTAGCGATAGAACTTGAAACTACATTATTGTGCCAGGTTTCAAAGAGCTAGCACAAACCGTGTTGATTTAGAGTTCCAACTACATGTATCTATATAGGAGAAAACAGAGTGAAACCTAAATATGAAAACGATTACTGCAAAGGAACGGTTTAACCTAGAAGAACGAAATTTGCTGAGCCAAGTGGGATTGGTGTACAGATCATTAAATGGAAGTATCATCAAGACTGGGTGAAAAAAATGTTTGCTGAGATTTCAGGAAACTCGCCGTATTTTGGAAGCCTGGCAACGCCTTTCTATGAAAGGGATTCTCGTCAGTCTCTGCTTGGGGCTACTTCAATAGCACACAAACCATAGCGATAGAACTTGGAACTACATTATTGTGCCAAGTTTCAAAGAGCTAGCACAAACCGTGTTTGATTTAGAGTTCCAACTACATGTATCCATATAGGAGAAAACAGAGTGAAACCTAATCATGAAAACGGTTACTGCAAAGGAACGGTTTAACCTAGAAGAACGAAATTTGGTGAGCCAAGGTGGATTGGTGTACTGATCATTAAATGGAAGTATCATCAACATTGGGTGAAAAAAATGTTAGCTGAGATTTCAGGAAACTCGTAATTATTTGGAAGCTTGGCAACACCTTTCAATGAAAGGGATTCTCGTCAGTCTCTGCTTGGGGCTGCTTCAATAGCACACAAACCATAGCGATAGAACTTGGAACTACATTATTGTGCCAAGTTTCAAAGAGCTAGCACAAACTGTGTTTGATTTAGAGTTCCAACTACATGTATCCATATAGGAGAAAACAGAGTGAAACCTAAACATGAAAACGGTTACTGCAAAGGAACGGTTTAACCTAGAAGAACGAAATTTGGTGAGCCAAGTGGGATTCGTGTACTGATCACTACCTGCAAGTATCATCAAGATTGGGTGAAAAAATATTTGCTGAGATTTCAGGAAACTCGTAGTATTTTGGAAGCTTGGCAACCCCTTTCAATGAAAGGGATTCTCGTCACTCTCTGCTTGGGGCTACTTCAATAGCACACAAACCATAGCGATAGAACTTGGAACTACATTAGTGTGCCAAGTTTCAAAGAGCTAGCACAAACCGTGTTTGATTTAGAGTTCCAACTACATGTATCTATATAGGAGAAAACAGAGTGAAACCTAAACATGAAAACGGTTACTGCAAAGGAACGTTTTAACCTAGAAGAACGAAATTTGGTGAGCCAAGTGGGATTGGTGTACTGATCATTAAATAGAAGTATCATCAAGATTGTGTGAAAAAATGTTAGCTGAGATTTCAGGAAACTCGTAGTATTTTGGAAGTTTGGCAACCCCTTTCAATGAAAGGGATTCTCGTCAGTCTCTGCTTGGGGCTACTTCAATAGCACACAAACCATAGCGATAGAACTTGGAACTACATTAGTGTGCCAAGTTTCAAAGAGCTAGCACAAACCGTGTTTGATTTAGAGTTCCAACTACATGTATCCATATAGGAGAAAACAGAGTGAAACCTAAACATGAAAACGGTTACTGCAAAGGAACGGTTTAACCTAGAAGAATGAAATTTGGTGAGCCAAGTGGGATTGGTGTACTGACCATTAAATGGAAGTATCATCAAGATTGGGTGAAAAAATGTTTGCTGAGATTTCGGGAAACTCGTAGTTTTTTGGAAGCTTGGCAATCCTTTCAATGAAAGGGATTCTCGTCAGTCTCTGCTTGGGGCTACTTCAATAGCACACAAATCATAGCGATAGAAATTGGAACTATATTATTGTGCCAAGTTTCAAAGAGCTAGCACAAACCGTGTTTGATTTAGAGTTCCAACTACATGTATCCATATAGGAGAAAACAGAGTGAAACCTAAACATTAAAACGATTACTGCAAAGGAACGGTTTAACCTAGAAGAAGGAAATTTGGTGAGCCAAGTGGGATTGGTGTACTGATCATTAAATGGAAGTATCATCAAGATTGGGTGAAAAAATGTTTGCTGAGATTTCTGGAAACTCGTAGTTTTTTGGAAGCTTGGCAACCCCTTTCAATGAAAGGGATTCTCGTCAGTCTCTGCTTGGGCTACTTCAATAGCACACAAACCCTAGCGATAGAACTTGAAACTACATTATTGTGCCAAGTTTCAAAGAGCTAGCACAAACCGTGTTTGATTTAGAGTTCCAAATACATGTACATACATAGGAGAAAACAGAGTGAAACCTAAATATGAAAACGATTACTGCAAAGAAACGGTTTAACCTAGAAGAACGAAATTTGGTGAGCCAAGTGGGATTGGTGTACTGATCATTAAATGGAATTATCATCAAGACTGGGTGAAAAAATGTTTGCTGAGATTTCAGGAAACTCGCAGTTTTTTGGAAGCCTGGCAACCCCTTTCCATGATAGGGATTCTCGTCAGTCTCTGCTTGGGGCGACTTCAATAGCACACAAACCATAGCGATAGAACTTGGAACTACATTATTGTGCCAAGTTTCAAAGAGCTAGCACAAACCGTGTTTGATTTAGAGTTCCAACTACATGTATCCATATAGGAGAAAACAGAGTGAAACCTAAACATGAAAACGGTTACTGCAAAGGAACTTTTTAACCTAGAAGAACGAAATTTGGTGAGCCAAGTGGGATGGTGTACTGATCATTAAATGGAAGTATCATCAAGATTGGGTGAAAAAATGTTTGCTGAGATTTCAGGAAAATCGTAGTTTTTTGGAAGCTTGGCAACCCCTTTCAATGAAAGGGATTCTCGTCAGTCTCTGTTTGGGGCTACTTCAATAGCACACAAACCATAGCGATAGAACTTGGAACTACATTATTGTGCCAAGTTTCAAAGAGCTAGCACAAACCGTGTTTGATTTAGAGTTCCAACTACATGTATCCATATAGGAGAAAACAGAGTGAAACCTAAACATGAAAACGGTTACTGCAAAGGAACGGTTTAACCTAGAAGAACGAAATTTGGTGAGCCAAGTGGGATTGGTGTACTGATCACTACATGCAAGTATCATCAAGATTGGGTGAAAAATTGTTTGCTGAGATTTCAGGAAACTCGTAGTTTTTTGGAAGCTTGGCAACCCCTTTCAATGAAAGGGGTTCTCGTCAGTGTCTGCTTGGGGTACTTCAATAGCACACAAACCATAGCGATAGAACTTGGAACTACATTATTGTGCCAAGTTTCAAAGAGCTAGCACAAACCGTGTTTGATTTAGAGTTCCAACTACATGTATCCATATAGGAGAAAACAGAGTGAAACCTAAACATGAAAACGGTTACTGCAAAGGAACGGTTTAACCTAGAAGAACGAAATTTGGTGAACCAAGTAGGATTGGTGTACTGATCATTAAATGGAAGTATCATCAAGATTGGGTGAAAAAATGTTTGCTGAGATTTCGGGAAACTCGTAGTTTTTTGGAAGCTTGGCAACCCCTTTCAATGAAAGGGATTCTCGTCAGTCTCTGCTTGGGGCTACTTCAATAGCACACAAACCATAGCGATAGAACTTGGAACTACATTATTGTGCCAAGTTTCAAAGAGCTAGCACAAACCGTGTTTGATTTAGAGTTCCAACTACATGTATCCATATAGGAGAAAACAGAGTGAAACCTAAACATGAAAACGGTTACTGCAAAGGAACGGTTTAACCTAGAAGAACGAAATTTGGTGAGCCAAGTGGGATTCGTGTACTGATCACTACCTGCAAGTATCATCAAGATTGGGTGAAAAAATGTTTGCTGAGATTTCAGGAAACTCGTAGTTTTTTGGAAGCTTGTAAACCCCTTTCAATGAAAGGGATTCTCGTCAGTCTCTGCTTGGGGCTACTTCAAAAGCACACAAATCATAGCGACAGAACTTGGAACTACATTATTGTGCCAAGTTTCAAAGAGCTAGCACAAACCGTGTTTGATTTAGAGTTCCAACTACATGTATCCATATAGGAGAAAACAGAGTGAAACCTAAACATGAAAACAGTTACTGCAAAGGAACGGTTTAACCTAGAAGAACGAAATTTGGTGAGCCAAGTGGGATTGGTGTACTGATCATTAAATGGAAGTATCATCAAGACTGGGTGAAAAAATGTTTGCTGAGGTTTCAGGATACTCGCAGTTTTTTGGAAGCCTGGCAACCCCTTTCTATGAAAGGGATTCTCGTCAGTCTCTGCTTGGGGTTACTTCAATAGCACACAAACCATAGCGATAGAACTTGGAACTACATTATTGTGCCAAGTTTCAAAGAGCTAGCACAAACCGTGTTTGATTTAGAGTTCCAACTACATGTATCCATATAGGAGAAAACAGAGTGAAACCTAATCATGAAAACGGTTACTGCAAAGGAACGTTTTAACCGAGAAGAACGAAATTTAGTGAGCCAAGTGGGATTCGTGTACTGATCACTACATGCAAGTATCATCTAGATTGGGTGAAAAATTGTTTGCTGAGATTTCAGGAACTCGTAGTTTTTTGGAAGCTTGGCAACCCCTTTCAATGAAAGGGATTCTCGTCAGTCTCTGCTCGGGGCTACTTCAATAGCACACAAACAATAGCGATAGATCATAAAACAACATTATTGTGCCAAGTTTCAAAGAGCTAGCACAAACCGTGTTTGATTTAGAGTTCCAACTACATGTATCTATATAGGAGAAAACAGAGTGAAACCTAAATATGAAAACGATTACTGCAAAGGAACGGTTTAACCTAGAAGAACGAAATTTGGTGAGCCAAGTGGGATTGGTGTACTGATCATTAAATGGAAGTATCATCAAGATTGGGTGAAAAAATGTTTGCTGAGATTTCAGGAAACGCGCAGTTTTTTGGAAGCCTGGCAACCCCTTTCAATGAAAGGGATTCTCGTCAGTCTCTGCTTGGGGCTAATTCAATAGCACACAAACCTTAGCGATAGAACTTGGAACTACATTATTGTGCCAAGTTTCAAAGAGATCGCACAAACCGTGTTTGATTTAGACTTCCAACTACATGTATCTACATAGGAGAAAACAGAGTGAAACCTAAATATGAAAACGATTACTGCAAAGAAACGGTTTAACCTAGAAGAACGAAATTTGGTGAGCCAAGTGGGATTGGTGTACTGATCATTAAATGGAATTATCATCAAGACTGGGTGAAAAAATGTTTGCTGAGATTTCAGGAAACTCACAGTTTTTTGGAAGCCTGACAACCCCTTTCCATGATAGGGATTCTCGTCAGTCTCTGCTTGGGGCTACTTCAATAGCACACAAACCATAGCGATAGAACTTGGAACTACATTATTGTGCCAAGTTTCAAAGAGCTAGCACAAACCGTGTTTGATTTAGAGTTCCAACTACATGTATCCATATAGGAGAAAACAGAGTGAAACCTAAACATGAAAACGGTTACGGCAAAGGAACTTTTTAACCTAGAAGAACGAAATTGGTGAGCCAAGTGGGATTGGTGTACAGATCATTAAATGGAAGTATCATCAAGACTGGGTGAAAAAAATGTTTGCTGAGATTTCAGGAAACTCGCCGTTTTTTGGAAGCCTGGCAACGCCTTTCTATGAAAGGCATTCTCGTCAGTCTCTGCTTGGGGCTACTTCAATAGCACACAAACCATAGCGATAGAACTTGGAACTACATTATTGTGCCAAGTTTCAAAGAGCTAGCACAAACCGTGTTTGATTTAGAGTTCCAACTACATGTATCCATATAGGAGAAAACAGAGTGAAACCTAATCATGAAAACGGTTACTGCAAAGGAACGTTTTAACCTAGAAGAAGGAAATTTAGTGAGCCAAGTGGGATTCGTGTACTGATCACTACATGCAAGTATCATCAAGATTGGTTGAAAAATTGTTTGCTGAGATTTCAGGAAACTCGTAGTTTTTTGGAAGCTTGGCAACCCCTTTCAATGAAAGGGGTTCTCCTCCGTCTCTGCTTGGGGCTACTTCAATAGCACACAAACCCTAGCGATAGAACTTGAAACTACATTATTGTGCCAGGTTTCAAAGAGCTAGCACAAACCGTGTTGATTTAGAGTTCCAACTACATGTATCTATATAGGAGAAAACAGAGTGAAACCTAAATATGAAAACGATTACTGCAAAGGACGGTTTAACCTAGAAGAACGAAATTTGCTGAGCCAAGTGGGATTGGTGTACAGATCATTAAATGGAAGTATCATCAAGACTGGGTGAAAAAAATGTTTGCTGAGATTTCAGGAAACTCGCCGTTTTTTGGAAGCCTGGCAACGCCTTTCTATGAAAGGCATTCTCGTCAGTCTCTGCTTGGGCTACTTCAATAGCACACAAACCATAGCGATAGAACTTGGAACTACATTATTGTGCCAAGTTTCAAAGAGCTAGCACAAACCGTGTTTGATTTAGAGTTCCAACTACATGTATCCATATAGGAGAAAACAGAGTGAAACCTAATCATGAAAACGGTTACTGCAAAGGAACGTTTTAACCTAGAAGAAGGAAATTTAGTGAGCCAAGTGGGATTCGTGTACTGATCACTACCTGCAAGTATCATCAAGATTGGGTGAAAAAATGTTTGCTGAGATTTCAGGAAACTCGTAGTATTTTGGAAGCTTGGCAACCCCTTTCAATGAAAGGGATTCTCGTCACTCTCTGCTTGGGGCTACTTCAATAGCACACAAACCATAGCGATAGAACTTGGAACTACATTAGTGTGCCAAGTTTCAAAGAGCTAGCACAAACCGTGTTTGATTTAGAGTTCCAACTACATGTATCTATATAGGAGAAAACAGAGTGAAACCTAAACATGAAAACGGTTACTGCAAAGGAACGGTTTAACATAGAAGAACGAAATTTGGTGAGCCAAGTGGGATTGGTGTACTGATCATTAAATAGAAGTATCATCAAGATTGTGTGAAAAAATGTTAGCTGAGATTTCAGGAAACTCGTAGTATTTTGGAAGTTTGGCAACCCTTTCAATGAAAGGGATTCTCCTCAGTCTCTGGCTTGGGGCTACTTCAATAGCACACAAACCATAGCGATAGAACTTGGAACTACATTATTGTGCCAAGTTTCAAAGAGCTAGCACAAACCGTGTTTGATTTAGAGTTCCAACTACATGTATCCATATAGGAGAAAACAGAGTGAAACCTAAACATGAAAACGGTTACTGCAAAGGAACGGTTTAACCTAGAAGAATGAAATTTGGTGAGACAAGTGGGATTGGTGTACTAACCATTAAATGGAAGTATCATCAAGATTGGGTGAAAAAATGTTTGCTGAGATTTCGGGAAACTCGTAGTTTTTGGAAGCTTGGCAATCCTTTCAATGAAAGGGATTCTCGTCAGTCTCTGCTTGGGGCTACTTCAATAGCACACAAATCATAGCGATAGAAATTGGAACTATATTATTGTGCCAAGTTTCAAAGAGCTAGCACAAACCCGTCTTTGATTTAGAGTTCCAACTACATGTATCCCTATAGGAGAAAACAGAGTGAAACCTAAACATTAAAACGATTACTGCAAAGGAACGGTTTAACCTAGAAGAAGGAAATTTGGTGAGCCAAGTGGGATTGGTGTACTGATCATTAAATGGAAGTATCATCAAGATTGGGTGAAAAAATGTTTGCTGAGATTTCTGGAAACTCGTAGTTTTTTGAAGCTTGGCAACCCCTTTCAATGAAAGGATTCTCGTCATTCTCTGCTTGGGGCTACTTCAATAGCACACAAACCCTAGCGATAGAACTTGAAACTACATTATTGTGCCAAGTTTCAAAGAGCTAGCACAAACCGTGTTTGATTTAGAGTTCCAAATACATGTACATACATAGGAGAAAACAGAGTGAAACCTAAATATGAAAACGATTACTGCAAAGAAACGGTTTAACCTAGAAGAACGAAATTTGGTGAGCCAAGTGGGATTGGTGTACTGATCATTAAATGGAATTATCATCAAGACTGGGTGAAAAAATGTTTGCTGAGATTTCAGGAAACTCGCAGTTTTTTGGAAGCCTGGCAACCCCTTTCCATGATAGGGATTCTCGTCAGTCTCTGCTTGGGGCGACTTCAATAGCACACAAACCATAGCGATAGAACTTGGAACTACATTATTGTGCCAAGTTTCAAAGAGCTAGCACAAACCGTGTTTGATTTAGAGTTCCAACTACATGTATCCATATAGGAGAAAACAGAGTGAAACCTAAACATGAAAACGGTTACTGCAAAGGAACTTTTTAACCTAGAAGAACGAAATTTGGTGAGCCAAGTGGGATGGTGTACTGATCATTAAATGGAAGTATCATCAAGATTGGGTGAAAAAATGTTTGCTGAGATTTCAGGAAAATCGTAGTTTTTTGGAAGCTTGGCAACCCCTTTCAATGAAAGGGATTCTCGTCAGTCTCTGCTTGGGGCTACTTCAATAGCACACAAACCATAGCGATAGAACTTGGAACTACATTATTGTGCCAAGTTTCAAAGAGCTAGCACAAACCGTGTTTGATTTAGAGTTCCAACTACATGTATCCATATAGGAGAAAACAGAGTGAAACCTAAACATGAAAACGGTTACTGCAAAGGAACGGTTTAACCTAGAAGAACGAAATTTGGTGAGCCAAGTGGGATTGGTGTACTGATCACTACATGCAAGTATCATCAAGATTGGGTGAAAAATTGTTTGCTGAGATTTCAGGAAACTCGTAGTTTTTTGGAAGCTTGGCAACCCCTTTCAATGAAAGGGGTTCTCGTCAGTGTCTGCTTGGGGTACTTCAATAGCACACAAACCATAGCGATAGAACTTGGAACTACATTATTGTGCCAAGTTTCAAAGAGCTAGCACAAACCGTGTTTGATTTAGAGTTCCAACTACATGTATCCATATAGGAGAAAACAGAGTGAAACCTAAACATGAAAACGGTTACTGCAAAGGAACGTTTTAACCGAGAAGAACGAAATTTGGTGAACCAAGTAGGATTGGTGTACTGATCATTAAATGGAAGTATCATCAAGATTGGGTGAAAAAATGTTTGCTGAGATTTCGGGAAACTCGTAGTTTTTTGGAAGCTTGGCAACCCCTTTCAATGAAAGGGATTCTCGTCAGTCTCTGCTTGGGGCTACTTCAATAGCACACAAACCATAGCGATAGAACTTGGAACTACATTATTGTGCCAAGTTTCAAAGAGCTAGCACAAACCGTGTTTGATTTAGAGTTCCAACTACATGTATCCATATAGGAGAAAACAGAGTGAAACCTAAACATGAAAACGGTTACTGCAAAGGAACGGTTTAACCTAGAAGAACGATTTGGTGAGCCAAGTGGGATTCGTGTACTGATCACTACCTGCAAGTATCATCAAGATTGGGTGAAAAAATGTTTGCTGAGATTTCAGGAAACTCGTAGTTTTTTGGAAGCTTGCAAACCCCTTTCAATGAAAGGGATTCGCGTCAGTCTCTGCTTGGGGCTACTTCAAAAGCACACAAATCATAGTGACAGAACTTGGAACTACATTATTGTGCCAAGTTTCAAAGAGCTAGCACAAACCGTGTTTGATTTAGAGTTCCAACTACATGTATCCATATAGGAGAAAACAGAGTGAAACCTAAACATGAAAACAGTTACTGCAAAGGAACGGTTTAACCTAGAAGAACGAAATTTGGTGAGCCAAGTGGGATTGGTGTACTGATCATTAAATGGAAGTATCATCAAGACTGGGTGAAAAAATGTTTGCTGAGGTTTCAGGATACTCGCAGTTTTTTGGAAGCCTGGCAACCCCTTTCTATGAAAGGGATTCTCGTCAGTCTCTGCTTGGGGTTACTTCAATAGCACACAAACCATAGCGATAGAACTTGGAACTACATTATTGTGCCAAGTTCAAAGAGCTAGCACAAACCGTGTTTGATTTAGAGTTCCAACTACATGTATCCATATAGCAGAAAACAGAGTGAAACCTAATCATGAAAACGGTTACTGCAAAGGAACGTTTTAACCGAGAAGAACGAAATTTAGTGAGCCAAGTGGGATTCGTGTACTGATCACTACATGCAAGTATCATCTAGATTGGGTGAAAAATTGCTGAGATTTCAGGAAACTCGTAGTTTTTTGGAAGCTTGCAACCCCTTTCAATGAAAGGGATTCTCGTCAGTCTCTGCTCGGGGCTACTTCAATAGCACACAAACCCTAGCGATAGATCATAAAACAACATTATTGTGCCAAGTTTCAAAGAGCTAGCACAAACCGTGTTTGATTTAGAGTTCCAACTACATGTATCTATATAGGAGAAAACAGAGTGAAACCTAAATATGAAAACGATTACTGCAAAGGAACGGTTTAACCTAGAAGAACGAAATTTGGTGAGCCAAGTGGGATTGGTGTACTGATCATTAAATGGAAGTATCATCAAGATTGGGTGAAAAAATGTTTGCTGAGATTTCAGGAAACGCGCAGTTTTTTGGAAGCCTGGCAACCCCTTTCAATGAAAGGGATTCTCGTCAGTCTCTGCTTGGGGCTACTTCAATAGCACACAAACCTTAGCGATAGAACTTGGAACTACATTATTGTGCCAAGTTTCAAAGAGATCGCACAAACCGTGTTTGATTTAGAGTTCCAACTACATGTATCCATATAGGAGAAAACAGAGTGAAACCTAAACATGAAAACGGTTACTGCAAAGGAACGGTTTAACCTAGAAGAACGAAATTTGGTGAGCCAAGTGGGATTCGTGTACTGATCACTACCTGCAAGTATCATCAAGATTGGGTGAAAAAATGTTTGCTGAGATTTCAGGAAACTCGTAGTTTTTTGGAAGCTTGATAACCCCTTTCAATGAGAGGGATTCTCGTCAGTCTCTGCTTGGGGCTACTTCAAAAGCACACAAATTATAGCGACAGAACTTGGAACTACATTATTGTGCCAAGTTTCAAAGAGCTAGCACAAACCGTGTTTGATTTAGAGTTCCAACTACATGTATCCATATAGGAGAAAACAGAGTGAAACCTAAACATGAAAACGGTTACTGCAAAGGAACGGTTTAACCCTAGAAGAACGAAATTTGGTGAGCCAAGTGGGATTGGTGTACTGATCATTAAATGGAAGTATCATCAAGATTGGGTGAAAAAATGTTAGCTGAGATTTCAGGAAACTCGTAGTTTTTTGGAACCTTGATAACCCCTTTCAATGAAACGGATTCTCGTAAGTCTCTGCTTGGGGCTACTTCAATAGCACACAAACCATAGCGATAGAACTTGGAACTATATTCTTGTGCCAAGTTTCAAAGAGCTAGCACAAACCGTGTTTGATTTAGAGTTCCAACTACATGTATCCATATAGGAGAAAACAGAGTGAAACCTAAACATGAAAACGGTTACTGCAAAGGAACGGTTTAACCTAGAAGAACGAAATTTAGTGGAGCCAAGTGAGATTCGTGTACTGATCACTACCTGCAAGTATCATCAAGATTGGGTGAAAAAATGTTTGCTGTGATTTCAGGAAACTCGTAGTTTTTTGGAAGCTTGGCAACCCCTTTCAATGAAAGGATTCTCATCAGTCTCTGCTTGGGGCTACTTCAATAGCACACAAACCATTTCGATAGAACTTGGAACTACATTATTGTGCCAAGTTTCAAAGAGCTAGCACAAACCGTGTTTGATTTAGAGTTCCAACTACATGTATCCATATAGGAGAAAACAGAGTGAAACCTAAACATGAAAACAGTTACTGCAAAGGAACGGTTTAACCTAGAAGAACGAAATTTGGTGAGCCAAGTGGGATTGGTGTATTGATCATTAAATGGAAGTATCATCAAGATTGGGTGAAAAAATGTTTGCTGAGATTTCTGGAAACTCGTAGTTTTTTGGAAGCTTGGCAACCCCTTTCAATGAAAGGGATTCTCGTCAGTCTCTGCTTGGGGCTACTTCAATAGCACACAAACCCTAGCGATAGAACTTGAAACTACATTATTGTGCCAAGTTTCAAAGAGCTAGCACAAACCGTGTTTGATTTAGAGTTCCAAATACATGTACATACATAGGAGAAAACAGAGTGAAACCTAAATATGAAAACGATTACTGCAAAGAAACGGTTTAACCTAGAAGAACGAAATTTGGTGAGCCAAGTGGGATTGGTGTACTGATCATTAAATGGAATTATCATCAAGACTGGGTGAAAAAATGTTTGCTGAGATTTCAGGAAACTCGCAGTTTTTTGGAAGCCTGGCAACCCCTTTCCATGACAGGGATTCTCGTCAGTCTCTGCTTGGGGCGACTTCAATAGCACACAAACCATAGCGATAGAACTTGGAACTACATTATTGTGCCAAGTTTCAAAGAGCTAGCACAAACCGTGTTTGATTTAGAGTTCCAACTACATGTATCCATATAGGAGAAAACAGAGTGAAACCTAAACATGAAAACGGTTACTGCAAAGGAACTTTTTAACCTAGAAGAACGAAATTTGGTGAGCCAAGTGGGATGGTGTACTGATCATTAAATGGAAGTATCATCAAGATTGGGTGAAAAAATGTTTGCTGAGATTTCAGGAAAATCGTAGTTTTTTGGAAGCTTGGCAACCCCTTTCAATGAAAGGGATTCTCGTCAGTCTCTGTTTGGGGCTACTTCAATAGCACACAAACCATAGCGATAGAACTTGGAACTACATTATTGTGCCAAGTTTCAAAGAGCTAGCACAAACCGTGTTTGATTTAGAGTTCCAACTACATGTATCCATATAGGAGAAAACAGAGTGAAACCTAAACATGAAAACGGTTACTGCAAAGGAACGGTTTAACCTAGAAGAACGAAATTTGGTGAGCCAAGTGGGATTGGTGTACTGATCACTACATGCAAGTATCATCAAGATTGGGTGAAAAATTGTTTGCTGAGATTTCAGGAAACTCGTAGTTTTTTGGAAGCTTGGCAACCCCTTTCAATGAAAGGGGTTCTCGTCAGTGTCTGCTTGGGGTACTTCAATAGCACACAAACCATAGCGATAGAACTTGGAACTACATTATTGTGCCAAGTTTCAAAGAGCTAGCACAAACCGTGTTTGATTTAGAGTTCCAACTACATGTATCCATATAGGAGAAAACAGAGTGAAACCTAAACATGAAAACGGTTACTGCAAAGGAACGGTTTAACCTAGAAGAACGAAATTTGGTGAACCAAGTAGGATTGGTGTACTGATCATTAAATGGAAGTATCATCAAGATTGGGTGAAAAAATGTTTGCTGAGATTTCGGGAAACTCGTAGTTTTTTGGAAGCTTGGCAACCCCTTTCAATGAAAGGGATTCTCGTCAGTCTCTGCTTGGGGCTACTTCAATAGCACACAAACCATAGCGATAGAACTTGGAACTACATTATTGTGCCAAGTTTCAAAGAGCTAGCACAAACCGTGTTTGATTTAGAGTTCCAACTACATGTATCCATATAGGAGAAAACAGAGTGAAACCTAAACATGAAAACGGTTACTGCAAAGGAACGGTTTAACCTAGAAGAACGAAATTTGGTGAGCCAAGTGGGATTCGTGTACTGATCACTACCTGCAAGTATCATCAAGATTGGGTGAAAAAATGTTTGCTGAGATTTCAGGAAACTCGTAGTTTTTTGGAAGCTTGTAAACCCCTTTCAATGAAAGGGATTCTCGTCAGTCTCTGCTTGGGGCTACTTCAAAAGCACACAAATCATAGCGACAGAACTTGGAACTACATTATTGTGCCAAGTTTCAAAGAGCTAGCACAAACCGTGTTTGATTTAGAGTTCCAACTACATGTATCCATATAGGAGAAAACAGAGTGAAACCTAAACATGAAAACAGTTACTGCAAAGGAACGGTTTAACCTAGAAGAACGAAATTTGGTGAGCCAAGTGGGATTGGTGTACTGATCATTAAATGAAGTATCATCAAGACTGGGTGAAAAAATGTTTGCTGAGGTTTCAGGATACTCGCAGTTTTTTGGAAGCCTGGCAACCCCTTTCTATGAAAGGGATTCTCGTCAGTCTCTGCTTGGGGTTACTTCAATAGCACACAAACCATAGCGATAGAACTTGGAACTACATTATTGTGCCAAGTTTCAAAGAGCTAGCACAAACCGTGTTTGATTTAGAGTTCCAACTACATGTATCCATATAGGAGAAAACAGAGTGAAACCTAATCATGAAAACGGTTACTGCAAAGGAACGTTTTAACCTAGAAGAACGAAATTTAGTGAGCCAAGTGGGATTCGTGTACTGATCACTACATGCAAGTATCATCTAGATTGGGTGAAAAATTGTTTGCTGAGATTTCAGGAAACTCGTAGTTTTTTGGAAGCTTGGCAACCCCTTTCAATGAAAGGGATTCTCGTCAGTCTCTGCTCGGGGCTACTTCAATAGCACACAAACCCTAGCGATAGATCATAAAACAACATTATTGTGCCAAGTTTCAAAGAGCTAGCACAAACCGTGTTTGATTTAGAGTTCCAACTACATGTATCTATATAGGAGAAAACAGAGTGAAACCTAAATATGAAAACGATTACTGCAAAGGAACGGTTTAACCTAGAAGAACGAAATTTGGTGAGCCAAGTGGGATTGGTGTACTGATCATTAAATGGAAGTATCATCAAGATTGGGTGAAAAAATGTTTGCTGAGATTTCAGGAAACGCGCAGTTTTTTGGAAGCCTGGCAACCCCTTTCAATGAAAGGGATTCTCGTCAGTCTCTGCTTGGGGCTACTTCAATAGCACACAAACCTTAGCGATAGAACTTGGAACTACATTATTGTGCCAAGTTTCAAAGAGATCGCACAAACCGTGTTTGATTTAGAGTTCCAACTACATGTATCTACATAGGAGAAAACAGAGTGAAACCTAAATATGAAAACGATTACTGCAAAGAAACGGTTTAACCTAGAAGAACGAAATTTGGTGAGCCAAGTGGGATTGGTGTACTGATCATTAAATGGAATTATCATCAAGACTGGGTGAAAAAATGTTTGCTGAGATTTCAGGAAACTCACAGTTTTTTGGAAGCCTGACAACCCCTTTCCATGATAGGGATTCTCGTCAGTCTCTGCTTGGGGCTACTTCAATAGCACACAAACCATAGCGATAGAACTTGGAACTACATTATTGTGCCAAGTTTCAAAGAGCTAGCACAAACCGTGTTTGAAATAGAGTTCCAACTACATGTATCCATATAGGAGAAAACAGAGTGAAACCTAAACATGAAAACGGTTACGGCAAAGGAACTTTTTAACCTAGAAGAACGAAATTTGGTGAGCCAAGTGGGATTGGTGTACAGATCATTAAATGGAAGTATCATCAAGACTGGGTGAAAAAAATGTTTGCTGAGATTTCAGGAAACTCGCCGTTTTTTGGAAGCCTGGCAACGCCTTTCTATGAAAGGGATTCTCGTCAGTCTCTGCTTGGGGCTACTTCAATAGCACACAAACCATAGCGATAGAACTTGGAACTACATTATTGTGCCAAGTTTCAAAGAGCTAGCACAAACCGTGTTTGATTTAGAGTTCCAACTACATGTATCCATATAGGAGAAAACAGAGTGAAACCTAATCATGAAAACGGTTACTGCAAAGGAACGTTTTAACCTAGAAGAACGAAATTTAGTGAGCCAAGTGGGATTCGTGTACTGATCACTACATGCAAGTATCATCAAGATTGGTTGAAAAATTGTTTGCTGAGATTTCAGGAAACTCGTAGTTTTTTGGAAGCTAGGCAACCCCTTTCAATGAAAGGGGTTCTCCTCCGTCTCTGCTTGGGGCTACTTCAATAGCACACAAACCCTAGCGATAGAACTTGAAACTACATTATTGTGCCAGGTTTCAAAGAGCTAGCACAAACCGTGTTGATTTAGAGTTCCAACTACATGTATCTATATAGGAGAAAACAGAGTGAAACCTAAATATGAAAACGATTACTGCAAAGGAACGGTTTAACCTAGAAGAACAAAATTTGCTGAGCCAAGTGGGATCGGTGTACAGATCATTAAATGGAAGTATCATCAAGACTGGGTGAAAAAAATGTTGGCTGAGATTTCAGGAAACTCGCCGTATTTTGGAAGCCTGGCAACGCCTTTCTATGAAAGGGATTCTCGTCAGTCTCTGCTTGGGGCTACTTCAATAGCACACAAACCATAGCGATAGAACTTGGAACTACATTATTGTGCCAAGTTTCAAAGAGCTAGCACAAACCGTGTTTGATTTAGAGTTCCAACTACATGTATCCATATAGGAGAAAACAGAGTGAAACCTAATCATGAAAACGGTTACTGCAAAGGAACGGTTTAACCTAGAAGAACGAAATTTGGTGAGCCAAGTGGGATTGGTGTACTGATTATTAAATAGAAGTATCATCAAGATTGGGTGAAAAAATGTTTGCTGAGATTTCAGGAAACTCGTAGTTTTTTGGAAGCTTGGCAACCCCTTTCAATGAAAGGGATTCTCGTCAGGCTCTGCTTGGGGCTACTTCAATAGCACACAAACCATAGCGATAGAACTTGGAACTACATTATTGTGCCAAGTTTCAAAGAGCTAGCACAAACCGTGTTTGATTTAGAGTTCCAACTACATGTATCCATATAGGAGAAAACAGAGTGAAACGTAAACATGAAAATGGTTACTGCAAATAAACGGTTTAACCTAGAAGAACGAAATTTGGTGAGCCAAGGTGGATTGGTGTACTGATCATTAAATGGAAGTATCATCAACATTGGGTGAAAAAATGTTAGCTGAGATTTCAGGAAACTCGTAATTATTTGGAAGCTTGGCAACACCTTTCAATGAAAGGGATTCTCGTCAGTCTCTGCTTGGGGCTGCTTCAATAGCACACAAACCATAGCGATAGAACTTGGAACTACATTATTGTGCCAAGTTTCAAAGAGCTAGCACAAACTGTGTTTGATTTAGAGTTCCAACTACATGTATCCATATAGGAGAAAACAGAGTGAAACCTAAACATGAAAACGGTTACTGCAAAGGAACGGTTTAACCTAGAAGAACGAAATTTGGTGAGCCAAGTGGGATTCGTGTACTGATCACTACCTGCAAGTATCATCAAGATTGGGTGAAAAAATGTTTGCTGAGATTTCAGGAAACTCGTAGTATTTTGGAAGCTTGGCAACCCCTTTCAATGAAAGGGATTCTCGTCACTCTCTGCTTGGGGCTACTTCAATAGCACACAAACCATAGCGATAGAACTTGGAACTACATTAGTGTGCCAAGTTTCAAAGAGCTAGCACAAACCGTGTTTGATTTAGAGTTCCAACTACATGTATCTATATAGGAGAAAACAGAGTGAAACCTAAACATGAAAACGGTTACTGCAAAGGAACGTTTTAACCTAGAAGAACGAAATTTGGTGAGCCAAGTGGGATTGGTGTACTGATCATTAAATAGAAGTATCATCAAGATTGTGTGAAAAAATGTTAGCTGAGATTTCAGGAAACTCGTAGTATTTTGGAAGTTTGGCAACCCCTTTCAATGAAAGGGATTCTCCTCAGTCTCTGCTTGGGGCTACTTCAATAGCACACAAACCATAGCGATAGAACTTGGAACTACATTATTGTGCCAAGTTTCAAAGAGCTAGCACAAACCGTGTTTGATTTAGAGTTCCAACTACATGTATCCATATAGGAGAAAACAGAGTGAAACCTAAACATGAAAACGGTTACTGCAAAGGAACGGTTTAACCTAGAAGAATGAAATTTGGTGAGCCAAGTGGGATTGGTGTACTAACCATTAAATGGAAGTATCATCAAGATTGGGTGAAAAAATGTTTGCTGAGATTTCGGGAAACTCGTAGTTTTTTGGAAGCTTGGCAATCCTTTCAATGAAAGGGATTCTCGTCAGTCTCTGCTTGGGGCTACTTCAATAGCACACAAATCATAGCGATAGAAATTGGAACTATATTATTGTGCCAAGTTTCAAAGAGCTAGCACAAACCGTCTTTGATTTAGAGTTCCAACTACATGTATCCCTATAGGAGAAAACAGAGTGAAACCTAAACATTAAAACGATTACTGCAAAGGAACGGTTTAACCTAGAAGAAGGAAATTTGGTGAGCCAAGTGGGATTGGTGTACTGATCATTAAATGGAAGTATCATCAAGATTGGGTGAAAAAATGTTTGCTGAGATTTCTGGAAACTCGTAGTTTTTTGGAAGCTTGGCAACCCCTTTCAATGAAAGGGATTCTCGTCAGTCTCTGCTTGGGGCTACTTCAATAGCACACAAACCCTAGCGATAGAACTTGAAACTACATTATTGTGCCAAGTTTCAAAGAGCTAGCACAAACCGTGTTTGATTTAGAGTTCCAAATACATGTACATACATAGGAGAAAACAGAGTGAAACCTAAATATGAAAACGATTACTGCAAAGAAACGGTTTAACCTAGAAGAACGAAATTTGGTGAGCCAAGTGGGATTCGTGTACTGATCACTACCTGCAAGTATCATCAAGATTGGGTGAAAAAATGTTTGCTGCGATTTCAGGAAACTCGCAGTTTTTTGGAAGCTTGGCAACCCCTTTCAATGAATGGGATTCTCGTCAGTCTCTGCTTGGGGCTACTTCAAAAGCACACAAACCATAGCGATAGAACTTGGAACTACATTATTGTGCCAAGTTTAAAAGAGCTAGCAAAAACCGTGTTTGATTTAGAGTTCCAACTACATGTATCCATATAGGAGAAAACAGAGTGAAACCTAAACATGAAAACGGTTACTGCAAAGGAACGGTTTAACCAAGAAGAACGAAATTTAGTGAGCCAAGTGAGATTCGTGTACTGATCAGTACCTGCAAGTATCATCAAGATTGGGTGAAAAAATGTTTGCTGAGATTTCAGGAAACTCGCTGTTTTTTGGAAGCTTGGCAACCCCTTTCAATGAAAGGGATTCTCGTCAGTCTCTGCTTGGGGCTACTTCAATAGCACACAAACCATAGCGACAGAACTTGGAACTACATTATTGTGCCAA
Source organism: Urocitellus parryii (assembly GCF_045843805.1). Classification (NCBI taxonomy): domain Eukaryota; kingdom Metazoa; phylum Chordata; class Mammalia; order Rodentia; family Sciuridae; genus Urocitellus; species Urocitellus parryii. The sequence goes on from NW_027553010.1 coordinate 21,786, forward strand.
GTTCCAAAGAGCTAGCACAAACCGTGTTTGATTTAGAGTTCCAACTACACGTATCTATATAGGAGAAAACAGAGTGAAACCTAAACATGAAAAGGGTTACTGCAAAGGAACGTTTTTACCTAGAAGAACGAAATTTGGTGAGCCAAGTGGGATTGGTGTACTGATCATTAAATGGAAGTATCATCAAGATTGGGTGAAAAAATGTTTGCTGAGATTTCAGGAAACTCGCAGTTTTTTGGAAGCCTCCAACCACTTTCAATGAAAGTGATTCTCGTCAGTCTCTGCTTGGGGCTACTTCAATAGCACACAAACCATAGCGATAGAACTTGGAACTACATTATTGTGCCAAGTTTCAAAGAGCTAGCACAAACCATGTTTGATTTAGAGTTCCAAATACATGTATCTGTATAGGAGAAAACAGAGTGAAACCTAAACATGAAAACAGTTACTGCAAAGGAACGGTTTAACCTAGAAGAACGAAATTTGGTGAGCCAAGTGGGATTGGTGTACTGATCATTAAATGGAAGTATCATCAAGATTGGGTGAAAAAATGTTTGCTGACATTACAGGAAACTCGCAGTTTTTTGGAAGCCTGGCAACCCCTTTCAATGAAAGGGATTCTCGTCAGTTTCTGCTTGGGGCTACTTCAATAGCACACAAACCATAGCGATAGAACTTGGAACTACATTATTGTGCCAAGTTTCAAAGAGCTAGCACAAACCGTGTTTGACTTAGAGTTCCAACTACATGTATCCATATAGGAGAAAACAGAGTGAAACCTAAATATGAAAACCATTACTGCAAAGGAACGGTTTAACCTAGAAGAACGAAATTTGGTGAGCCAAGTGGGATTGGTGTACTGATCATTAAATGGAAGTATCATCAGACTCTGTGAAAAAAAGTTTGCTGAGATTTCAGGATACTCGCAGTTTTTTGGAAGCCTGGCAACCCCTTTCTATGAAAGGGATTCTCGTCAGTCTCTGCTTGGGGCTACTTCAATAGCACACAAACCATAGCGATAGAACTTGGAACTACATTATTGTGCCAAGTTTCAAAGAGCTAGCACAAACCGTGTTTGATTTAGAGTTCCAACTACATGTATCCATATAGGAGAAAACAGAGTGAAACCTAATCATGAAAACGGTTACTGCAAAGGAACGTTTTAACCGAGAAGAACGAAATTTAGTGAGCCAAGTGGGATTCCAGTACTGATCACTACATGCAAGTATCATCTAGATTGGGTGAAAAATTGTTTGCTGAGATTTCAGGAAACTCGTAGTTTTTTGGAAGCTTTGCAACCCCTTTCAATGAAAGGGATTCTCGTCAGTCTCTGCTTAGGGCTACTTCAATAGCACACAAACCCTTGCGATAGATCATAAAACAACATTATTGTGCCAAGTTTCAAAGAGCTAGCACAAACCGTGTTTGATTTAGAGTTCCAACTACATGTATCCATATAGGAGAAAACAGAGTGAAACCTAAACATGAAAACGGTTACTGCAAAGGAACGGTTTAACCTAGAAGAACGAAATTTGGTGAGCCAAGTGGGATTGGTGTACTGATCACTACATGCAAGTATCATCAAGATTGGGTGAAAAATTGTTTGCTGAGATTTCAGGAAACTCGTAGTTTTTTGGAAGCTTGGCAACCCCTTTCAATGAAAGGGGTTCTCGTCAGTGTCTGCTTGGGGTACTTCAATAGCACACAAACCATAGCGATAGAACTTGGAACTACATTATTGTGCCAAGTTTCAAAGAGCTAGCACAAACCGTGTTTGATTTAGAGTTCCAACTACATGTATCCATATAGGAGAAAACAGAGTGAAACCTAAACATGAAAACGGTTACTGCAAAGGAACGGTTTAACCTAGAAGAACGAAATTTGGTGAACCAAGTAGGATTGGTGTACTGATCATTAAATGGAAGTATCATCAAGATTGGGTGAAAAAATGTTTGCTGAGATTTCGGGAAACTCGTAGTTTTTTGGAAGCTTGGCAACCCCTTTCAATGAAAGGGATTCTCGTCAGTCTCTGCTTGGGGCTACTTCAATAGCACACAAACCATAGCGATAGAACTTGGAACTACATTATTGTGCCAAGTTTCAAAGAGCTAGCACAAACCGTGTTTGATTTAGAGTTCCAACTACATGTATCCATATAGGAGAAAACAGAGTGAAACCTAAACATGAAAACGGTTACTGCAAAGGAACGGTTTAACCTAGAAGAACGAAATTTGGTGAGCCAAGTGGGATTCGTGTACTGATCACTACCTGCAAGTATCATCAAGATTGGGTGAAAAAATGTTTGCTGAGATTTCAGGAAACTCGTAGTTTTTTGGAAGCTTGTAAACCCCTTTCAATGAAAGGGATTCGCGTCAGTCTCTGCTTGGGGCTACTTCAAAAGCACACAAATCATAGTGACAGAACTTGGAACTACATTATTGTGCCAAGTTTCAAAGAGCTAGCACAAACCGTGTTTGATTTAGAGTTCCAACTACATGTATCCATATAGGAGAAAACAGAGTGAAACCTAAACATGAAAACAGTTACTGCAAAGGAACGGTTTAACCTAGAAGAACGAAATTTGGTGAGCCAAGTGGGATTGGTGTACTGATCATTAAATGGAAGTATCATCAAGACTGGGTGAAAAAATGTTTGCTGAGGTTTCAGGATACTCGCAGTTTTTTGGAAGCCTGGCAACCCCTTTCTATGAAAGGGATTCTCGTCAGTCTCTGCTTGGGGTTACTTCAATAGCACACAAACCATAGCGATAGAACTTGGAACTACATTATTGTGCCAAGTTTCAAAGAGCTAGCACAAACCGTGTTTGATTTAGAGTTCCAACTACATGTATCCATATAGGAGAAAACAGAGTGAAACCTAATCATGAAAACGGTTACTGCAAAGGAACGTTTTAACCGAGAAGAACGAAATTTAGTGAGCCAAGTGGGATTCGTGTACTGATCACTACATGCAAGTATCATCTAGATTGGGTGAAAAATTGTTTGCTGAGATTTCAGGAAACTCCTAGTTTTTTGGAAGCTTTGCAACCCCTTTCAATGAAAGGGATTCTCGTCAGTCTCTGCTCGGGGCTACTTCAATAGACCCAAACCCTAGCGATAGATCATAAAACAACATTATTGTGCCAAGTTTCAAAGAGCTAGCACAAACCGTGTTTGATTTAGAGTTCCAACTACATGTATCTATATAGGAGAAAACAGAGTGAAACCTAAATATGAAAACGATTACTGCAAAGGAACGGTTTAACCTAGAAGAACGAAATTTGGTGAGCCAAGTGGGATTGGTGTACTGATCATTAAATGGAAGTATCATCAAGATTGGGTGAAAAAATGTTTGCTGAGATTTCAGGAAACTCGTAGTTTTTTGGAAGCTTGATAACCCCTTTCAATGAGAGGGATTCTCGTCAGTCTCTGCTTGGGGCTACTTCAATAGCACACAAACCTTAGCGATAGAACTTGGAACTACATTATTGTGCCAAGTTTCAAAGAGATCGCACAAACCGTGTTTGATTTAGAGTTCCAACTACATGTATCCATATAGGAGAAAACAGAGTGAAACCTAAACATGAAAACGGTTACTGCAAAGGAACGGTTTAACCTAGAAGAACGAAATTTGGTGAGCCAAGTGGGATTCGTGTACTGATCACTACCTGCAAGTATCATCAAGATTGGGTGAAAAAATGTTTGCTGAGATTTCAGGAAACTCGTAGTTTTTTGGAAGCTTGATAACCCCTTTCAATGAGAGGGATTCTCGTCAGTCTCTGCTTGGGGCTACTTCAAAAGCACACAAATTATAGCGACAGAACTTGGAACTACATTATTGTGCCAAGTTTCAAAGAGCTAGCACAAACCGTGTTTGATTTAGAGTTCCAACTACATGTATCCATATAGGAGAAAACAGAGTGAAACCTAAACATGAAAACGGTTACTGCAAAGGAACGGTTTAACCTAGAAGAACGAAATTTGGTGAGCCAAGTGGGATTGGTGTACTGATCATTAAATGGAAGTATCATCAAGATTGGGTGAAAAAATGTTAGCTGAGATTTCAGGAAACTCGTAGTTTTTTGGAACCTTGATAACCCCTTTCAATGAAACGGATTCTCGTAAGTCTCTGCTTGGGGCTACTTCAATAGCACACAAACCATAGCGATAGAACTTGGAACTATATTCTTGTGCCAAGTTTCAAAGAGCTAGCACAAACCGTGTTTGATTTAGAGTTCCAACTACATGTATCCATATAGGAGAAAACACAGTGAAACCTAAACATGAAAACGGTTACTGCAAAGGAACGGTTTAACCTAGAAGAACGAAATTTGGTGAGCCAAGTGGGATTCGTGTACTGATCACTACCTGCAAGTATCATCAAGATTGGGTGAAAAAATGTTTGCTGAGATTTCAGGAAACTCGTAGTTTTTTGGAAGCTTGATAACCCCTTTCAATGAAAGGGATTCTCGTCAGTCTCTGCTTGGGGCTACTTCAAAAGCACACAAATCATAGCGACAGAACTTGGAACTACATTATTGTGCCAAGTTTCAAAGAGCTAGCACAAACCGTGTTTGATTTAGAGTTCCAACTACATGTATCCATATAGGAGAAAACAGAGTGAAACCTAAACATGAAAACAGTTACTGCAAAGGAACGGTTTAATCTAGAAGAACGAAATTTGGTGAGCCAAGTGGGATTGGTGTACTGATCATTAAATGGAAGTATCATCAAGATTGGGTGAAAAAATCTTTGCTGAGATTTCAGTAAACTTGTAGTTTTTTGGAAGCTTGGCAACCCCTTTCAATGAAAGGGATTCTCGTCAGTCTCTGCTTGGGGCTACTTCAATAGCACACAAACCATAGCGATAGAACTTGGAACTACATTATTGTGCCAAGTTTCAAAGAGCTAGAACAAACCGTGTTTGATTTAGAGTTCCAACTACATGTATCTATATAGGAGAAAACAGAGTGAAACCTAAATATGAAAACGATTACTGCAAAGGAACTGTTTAACCTAGAAGAACGAAATTTGGTGAGCCAAGTGGGATTGGTGTACTGATCATTAAATGGAAGTATGATCAAGATTGGGTGAAAAAATGTTTGCTGAGATTTCAGGAAACTCGCAGTTTTTTGGAAGCCTGGCAACCCCTTTCTATGATACGGATTCTCGTCAGTCTCTGCTTGGGGCTACTTCAATAGCACACAAACCATAGCGATAGAACTTGGAACTACATTATTGTGCCAAGTTTCAAAGAGCTAGCACAAACCGTGTTTGATTTAGAGTTCCAACTACATGTATCCATATAGGAGAAAACAGAGTGAAACCTAAACATGAAAACGGTTACTGCAAAGGAACGGTTTAACCTAGAAGAACGAAATTTGGTGAGCCAAGTGGGATTGGTGTACTGATCATTAAATGGAAGTATCATCAAGACTGGGTGAAAAAATGTTTGCTGAGATTTCTGGAAACTCGCAGTTTTTTGGAAGCCTGGCAACGCCTTTCTATGAAAGGGATTCTCGTCAGTCTCTGCTTGGGGCTACTTCAATAGCACACAAACCATAGCGGTAGAACTTTGAACTACATTATTGTGCCAAGTTTCAAAGAGCTAGCACAAACCGTGTTTGATTTAGAGTTCCAACTACATGTATCCATATAGGAGAAAACACAGTGAAACCTAAACATGAAAACGGTTACTGCAAAGGAACGGTTTAACCTAGAAGAACGAAATTTGGTGAGCCAAGTGGGATTCGTGTACTGATCACTACCTGCAAGTATCATCAAGATTGGGTGAAAAAATGTTTGCTGAGATTTCAGGAAACTCGTAGTTTTTTGGAAGCTTGGCAACCCCTTTCAATGAATGGGATTCTCGTCAGTCTCTGCTTGGGGCTACTTCAAAAGCACACAAACCATAGCGATAGAACTTGGAACTACATTATTGTGCCAAGTTTAAAAGAGCTAGCAAAAACCGTGTTTGATTTAGAGTTCCAAATACATGTATCCATATAGGAGAAAACAGAGTGAAACCTAAACATGAAAACGGTTACTGCAAAGGAACGGTTTAACCAAGAAGAACGAAATTTAGTGAGCCAAGTGAGATTCGTGTACTGATCACTACCTGCAAGTATCATCAAGATTGGGTGAAAAAATGTTTGCTGAGATTTCAGGAAACTCGCAGTTTTTTGGAAGCTTGGCAACCCCTTTCAATGAAAGGGATTCTCGTCAGTCTCTGCTTGGGGATACTTCAATAGCACACAAATCATAGCGATAGAACTTGGAACTACATTATTGTGCCAAGTTTCAAAGAGCTAGCACAAACCGTGTTTGATTTAGAGTTCCAACTACACGTATCTATATAGGAGAAAACAGAGTGAAACCTAAACATGAAAACGGTTACTGCAAAGGAACGTTTTAACCTAGAAGAACGAAATTTGGTGAGCCAAGTGGGATTGGTGTACTGATCATTAAATGGAAGTATCATCAAGATTGGGTGAAAAAATGTTTGCTGAGATTTCAGGAAACTCGCAGTTTTTTGGAAGCCTCCAACCACTTTCAATGAAAGTAATTCTCGTCAGTCTCTGCTTGGGGCTACTTCAATAGCACAGAAACCATAGCGATAGAACTTGGAACTACATTATTGTGCCAAGTTTCAAAGAGCTAGCAAAAACCATGTTTGATTTAGAGTTCCAAATACATGTATCTATATAGGAGAAAACAGAGTGAAACCTAAACATGAAAACAGTTACTGCAAAGGAACGGTTTAACCTAGAAGAACGAAATTTGGTGAGCCAAGTGGGATTCGTGTACTGATCACTACCTGCAAGTATCATCAAGATTGGGTGAAAAAATGTTTGCTGAGATTTCAGGAAACTCGCAGTTTTTTGGAAGCTTGGCAACCCCTTTCAATGAAAGGGATTCTCGTCAGTCTCTGCTTGGGGCTACTTCAATAGCACACAAACCATAGCGATAGAACTTGGAACTACATTATTGTGCCAAGTTTCAAAGAGCTAGCACAAACCGTGTTTGATTTAGAGTTCCAACTACATGTATCCATATAGGAGAAAACAGAGTGAAACCTAAACATGAAAACGGTTACTGCAAAGGAACGGTTTAACCTAGAAGAACGAAATTTGGTGAGCCAAGTGGGATTGGTGTACTGATCATTAAATGGAAGTATCATCAAGATTGGGTGAAAAAATGTTTGCTGAGATTTCAGGAAACTCGTAGTTTTTTGGAAGCTTGGCAACCCCTTTCAATGAAAGGGATTCTCGTCAGTCTCTGCTTCGGGCTACTTCAATAGCACACAAACCATAGCCATCGAACTTGGAACTACATTATTGTGCAGAGTTTCAAAGAGCTAGCACAAACCGTGTTTGATTTAGAGTTCCAACTACATGTATCTATATAGGAGAAAACAGAGTGAAACCTAAACATGAAAACGGTTACTGCAAAGGAACAGTTTAACCTAGAAGAACGAAATTTGGTGAGCCAAGTGGGATTGGTGTACTGATCATTAAATGGAAGTATCATCAAGACTGGGTGAAAAAATGTTTGCTGAGATTTCAGGAAACTCGCAGTTTTTTGGAAGCCTGGCAACCCCTTTCTATGAAAGGGATTCTCTTCAGTCTCTGCTTGGGGTAGTTCAGTAGCACACAAACCATAGCGATAGAACTTGGAACTACATTATTGTGCCAAGTTTCAAAGAGCTAGCACAAACCGTGTTTGATTTAGAGTTCCAACTACATGTATCCATATAGGAGAAAACAGAGTGAAACCTAAACATGAAAACGGTTACTGCAAAGGAACGGTTTAACCTAGAAGAACGAAATTTGGTGAGCCAAGTGGGATTGGTGTACTGATCATTAAATGGAAGTATCATCAAGATTGGGTGAAAAAATATTTGCTGAGATTTCAGGAAACTCGTAGTTTTTTGGAAGCTTGGCAACCCCTTTCAATGAAAGGGATTCTCGTCAGTCTCTGCTTGGGGCTACTTCAAAAGCACACAAATCATAGCGACAGAACTTGGAACTACATTATTGTGCCAAGTTTCAAAGAGCTAGCACAAACCGTGTTTGATTTAGAGTTCCAACTACATGTATCCATATAGGAGAAAACAGAGTGAAACCTAAACATGAAAACGATTACTGCAAAGGAACGGTTTAACCTAGAAGAACGAAATTTGGTGAGCCAAGTGGGATTGGTGTACTGATCATTAAATGGAAGTATCATCAAGATTGGGTGAAAAAATGTTTGCTGAGATTTCAGGAAACTCGCAGTTTTTTGGAAGCCTCCAACCACGTTCAATGAAAGTGATTCTCGTCAGTCTCTGCTTGGGGCTACTTCAATAGCACACAAACCATAGCGATAGAACTTGGAACTACATTAATGTGCCAAGCTTCAAAGAGCTAGCACAAACCATGTTTGATTTAGAGTTCCAACTACATGTATCCATATAGCAGAAAACAGAGTGAAACCTAAACATGAAAACAGTTACTGCAAAGGAACGGTTTAACGTAGAAGAACGAAATTTGGTGAGCCAAGTGGGATTGGTGTACTGATCATTAAATGGAAGTATCATCAAGATTGGGTGAAAAAATGTTTGCTGAGATTTCAGGAAACTCGTAGTTTTTTGGAAGCTTGGCAAACCCTTTCAATGAAAGGGATTCTCGTCAGTCTCTGCTTGGGGCTACTTCAATAGCACACAAACCCTAGCGATAGAACTTGGAACTACATTATTGTGCCAGGTTTCAAAGAGCTAGCACAAACCGTGTTTGATTTAGAGTTCCAACTACATGTATCTATATAGGAGAAAACAGAGTGAAACCTAAATATGAAAACGATTACTGCAAAGGAACGGTTTAACCTAGAAGACCGAAATTTGGTGAGCCAAGTGGGATTGGTGTACTGATCATTAAATGGAAGTATCATTAAGACTGGGTGAAAAATGTTTGCTGTGATTTCAGGAAACTCGCAGTTTTTTGGAAGCCTGGCAACGCCTTTCTATGAAAGGGATTCTCGTCAGTCTCTGCTTGGGGCTACTTCAATAGCACACAAACCATAGCGATAGAACTTGGAACTACATTATTGTGCCAAGTTTCAAAGAGCTAGCACAAACCGTGTTTGATTTAGAGTTCCAACTACATGTATCCATATAGGAGAAAACAGAGTGAAACCTAATCATGAAAACGGTTACTGCAAAGGAACGTTTTAACCTAGAAGAACGAAATTAAGTGAGCCAAGTGGGATTCGTGTACTGATCACTACATGCAAGTATCATCAAGATTGGGTGAAAAATTGTTTGCTGAGATTTCAGGAAACTCGTAGTTTTTTGGAAGCTTGGTAACCCCTTTCAATGAAAGGGATTCTCGTCAGTCTCTGCTTGGGGCTACTTCAATAGCACACAAACCATAGCGATAGAACTTGGAACTACATTATTGTGCCAAGTTTCAAAGAGCTAGCACAAACCATGTTTGATTTAGATTTCCAACTACATGTATCCATATAGGAGAAAACAGAGTGAAACCTAAACATGAAAACGGTTACTGCAAAGGAACGGTTTAACCTAGAAGAACGAAATTTGGTGAGCCAATTGGGATTGGTGTACTGATCATTAAATGGAAGTATCATCAAGATTGGGTGAAAAAATGTTTGCTGAGATTTCTGGAAACTCGTAGTTTTTTGGAAGCTTGGCAACCCCTTTCAATGAAAGGGATTCTCGTCAGTCTCTGCTTGGGGATACTTCAATAGCACACAACCCCTAGCGATAGATCATGAAACTACATTATTGTGCCAAGTTTCAAAGAGCTAGCACAAACCGTGTTTGATTTAGAGTTCCAACTACATGTATCCATATAGGAGAAAACAGAGTGAAACCTAAACATGAAAACGGTTACTACAAAGGAACGGTTTAACCTAGAAGAACGAAATTTGGTGAGCCAAGTGGGATTCGTGTACTGATCACTACCTGCAAGTATCATCAAGATTGGGTGAAAAAATGTTTGCTGTGATTTCAGGAAACTCGTAGTTTTTTGGAAGCTTGATATCCCCTTACAATGAAAGGTATTCTCGTCAGTCTCTGCTTGGGGCTACTTCAATAGCACACAAACCCTAGCGATAGAACTTGGAACTACATTATTGTGCCAAGTTTCAAAGAGCTAGCACAAACCGTGTTTGATTTAGAGTTCCAACTACATGTATCCATATAGGAGAAAACAGAGTGAAACCTTAACATGAAAACAGTTACTGCAAAGGAACGGTTTAACATAGAAGAACGAAATTTGGTGAGCCAAGTGGGATTCGTGTACTGATCACTACCTGCAAGTATCATCAAGATTGGGTGAAAAAATGTTTGCTGAGATTTCAGGAAACTCGTAGTTTTTTGTAAGCTTGGCAACCCCTTTCAATGAAAGGGATTCTCGTCAGTCTCTGCTTGGGGCTACTTCAATAGCACACAAACCATAGCGATAGAACTTGGAACTACATTATTGTGCCAAGTTTCAAAGAGCTAGCACAAACCGTGTTTGATTTAGAGTTCCAACTACATGTATCCATATAGGAGAAAACAGAGTGAAACCTAAACATGAAAACGGTTACTGCAAAGGAACAGTTTAACCTAGAAGAACGAAATTTGGTGAGCCAAGTGGGATTGGTGTACTGATCATTAAATAGAAGTATCATCAAGATTGGGTGAAAAAATGTTTGCTGAGATTTCAGGAAACTCGCAGTTTTTTGGAAGCTTGGCAACCCCTTTCAATGAAAGGGATTCTCGTCAGTCTCTGCTTGGGGCTACTTCAATAGCACACAAACCATAGCGATAGAACTTGGAACTACATTATTGTGCCAAGTTTCAAAGAGCTAGCACAAACCGTGTTTGATTTAGAGTTCCAACTACACGTATCTATATAGGAGAAAACAGAGTGAAACCTAAACATGAAAACGGTTACTGCAAAGGAACAGTTTAACCTAGAAGAACGAAATTTGGTGAGCCAAGTGGGATTGGTGTACTGATCATTAAATGGAAGTATCATCAAGACTGGGTGAAAAAATGTTTGCTGAGATTTCAGGATACTCGCAGTTTTTTGGAAGCCTGGCAACCCCTTTCTATGAAAGGGATTCTCGTAAGTCTCTGCTTGGGGCTACTTCAATAGCACACAAACCATAGCGATAGAACTTGGAACTACATTATTGTGCCAAGTTTCAAAGAGCTAGCACAAACCGTGTTTGATTTAGAGTTCCTACTACATGTATCCATATAGGAGAAAACAGAGTGAAACCTAAACATGAAAACGGTTACTGCAAAGGAACGGTTTAACCTAGAAGAACGAAATTTGGTGAGCCAAGTGGGATTGGTGTACTGATTATTAAATAGAAGTATCATCAAGATTGGGTGAAAAAATGTTTGCTGAGATTTCTGGAAACTCGTAGTTTTTTGGAAGCTTGGCAAACCCTTTCAATGAAAGGGATTCTCGTCAGTCTCTGCTTGGGGCTACTTCAATAGCACACAAACCCTAGCGATAGATCATGAAACTACATTATTGTGCCAAGTTTCAAAGAGCTAGCACAAACCGTGTTTGATTTAGAGTTCCAACTACATGTATCCACATAGGAGAAAACAGAGTGAAACCTAAACATGAAAACGATTACTGCAAAGGAACGGTTTAACCTAGAAGAACGAAATATGGTGAGCCAAGTGGGATTGGTGTACTGATCATTAAATAGAAGTATCATCAAGATTGGGTGAAAAAATGTTTGCTGAGATTTCAGGAAACTCGTAGTTTTTTGGAAGCTTGGCAACCCCTTTCAATGAAAGGGATTCTCGTCAGTCTCTGCTTGGGGCTACTTCAATAGCACACAAACCATAGCGATAGAACTTGGAACTACATTATTGTGCCAAGTTTCAAAGAGCTAGCACAAACCGTGTTTGATTTAGAGTTCCAACTACATGTATCCATATAGGAGAAAACAGAGTGAAACCTAAACATGAAAATGGTTACTGCAAAGGAACGGTTTAACCTAGAAGAATGAAATTTGGTGAGCCAAGGTGGATTGGTGTACTGATCATTAAATGGAAGTATCATCAAGATTGGGTGAAAAAATGTTAGCTGAGATTTCAGGAAACTCGTAGTTTTTTGGAAGCTTGGCAACCCCTTTCAATGAAAGGGATTCTCGTCAGTCTCTGCTTGGGGCTACTTCAATAGCACACAAACCATAGGGATAGAACTTGGAACTATATTATTGTGCCAAGTTTCAAAGAGCTAGCACAAACCGTGTTTGATTTAGAGTTCCAACTACATGTATCCATATAGGAGAAAACAGAGTGAAACCTAAACATGAAAACGGTTACTGCAAAGGAACGGTTTAACCTAGAAGAACGAAATTTGGTGAGCCAAGTGGGATTGGTGTACTGATCATTAAATAGAAGTATCATCAAGATTGGGTGAAAAAATGTTTGCTGAGATTTCAGGAAACTCCCAGTTTTTTGGAAGCTTGGCAACCCCTTTCAATGAAAGGGATTCTCGTCAGTCTCTTCTTAGGGCTACTTCAATAGCACACAAACCATCCGATAGAACTTGGAACTACATTATTGTGCCAAATTTCAAAGAGCTAGCACAAACCGTGTTCGATTTAGAGTTCCAACTACATGTATCCATATAGGAGAAAACAGAGTGAAACCTAAACATGAAAACGGTTACTGCAAAGGAACGGTTTAACCTAGAAGAACGAAATTTGGTGAGCCAAGTGGGATTGGTGTACTGATCATTAAGTGGAAGTATCATCAAGATTGGGCGAAAAAATGTTTGCTGAGATTTCTGGAAACTCGTAGTTTTTTGGAAGCTTGGCAACCCCTTTCAATGAAAGGGATTCTCGTCAGTCTCTGCTTGGGGCTACTTCAATAGCACACAAACCCTAGCGATAGAACTTGAAACTACATTATTGTGCCAAGTTTCAAAGAGCTAGCACAAACCGTGTTTGATTTAGAGTTCCAACTACATGTATCCATATAGGAGAAAACAGAGTGAAACCTAAATATGAAAACGGTTACTGCAAAGGAACGGTTTAACCTAGAAGAACGACATTTGGTGAGCCAAGTGGGATTGGTGTACTGATCATTAAATGGAAGTATCATCAAGACTGGGTGAAAAAATGTTTGCTGTGATTTCAGGAAACTCGCAGTTTTTTGGAAGCCTGGCAACGCCTTTCTATGAAAGGGATTCTCGTCAGTCTCTGCTTGGGGCTACTTCAATAGCACACAAACCATAGCCATAGAACTTGGAACTACATTATTGTGCCAAGTTTCAAAGAGCTAGCACAAACCGTGTTTGATTTAGAGTTCCAACTACATGTATCCATATAGGAGAAAACAGATTGAAACCTAATCATGAAAACGGTTACTGCAAAGGAACGTTTTAACCTAGAAGAACGAAATTTAGTGAGCCAAGTGGGATTCGTGTACTGATCACTACATGCAAGTATCATCAAGATTGGGTGAAAAATTGTTTGCTGAGATTTCAGGAAACTCGTAGTTTTTTGGAAGCTTGGCAACCCCTTTCACAGAAAGGGATTCTCGTCAGTCTCTGCTTGGGGCTACTTCAAAAGCACAGAAACCATAGGGATAGAACTTGGAACTATATTATTGTGCCAAGTTTCAAAGAGCTAGCACAAACCGTGTTTGATTTAGAGTTCCAACTACATGTATCCATATAGGAGAAAACAGAGTGAAACCTAAACATGAAAAAGGTTACTGCAAAGGAACGGTTTAACCTAGAAGAACGAAATTTGGTGAGCCAAGTGGGATTGGTGTACTGATCATTAAATGGAAGTATCATCAAGATTGGGTGAAAAAATGTTTGCTGAGATTTCAGGAAACTCGTAGTTTTTTGGAAGCTTGATAACCCCTTTCAATGAAAGGGATTCTCGTCAGTCTCTGCTTGGGGCTACTTCAATAGCACACAAACCATAGCCATAGAACTTGGAACTACATTATTGTGCCAAGTTTCAAAGAGCTAGCACAAACCGTGTTTGATTTAGAGTTCCAACTACATGTATCCATATAGGAGAAAACAGAGTGAAACCTAAACATGAAAACGGATACTGCAAAGGAACGGTTTAACCTAGAAGAACGAAATTTGGTGAGCCAAGTGGGATTGGTGTACTGATCATTAAATGGAAGTATCATCAAGATTGGGTTAAAAAATGTTTGCTGAGATTTCAGGAAACTCGCAGTTTTTTGGAAGCCTCCAACCACGTTCAATGAAAGTGATTCTCGTCAGTCTCTGCTTGGGGCTACTTCAATAGCACACAAACCAGAGCGATAGTACTTGGAACTTCATTAATGTGCCAAGCTTCAAAGAGCTAGCACAAACCATGTTTGATTTAGAGTTCCAACTACATGTATCCATATAGGAGAAAACAGAGTGAAACCTAAACATGAAAACGGTTACTGCAAAGGAACAGTTTAACCTAGAAGAACGAAATTTGGTGAGCCAAGTGGGATTGGTGTACTGATCATTAAATGGAAGTATCATCAAGATTGGGTGAAAAAATGTTTGCTGTGATTTCAGGAAACTCGTAGTTTTTTGGAAGCTTGGCAACCCCTTTCAATGAAAGGGATTCTCGTCAGTCTCTGCTTGGGGCTACTTCAATAGCACACAAACCCTAGTGATAGAACTTGGAACTACATTATTGTGCCAGGTTTCAAAGAGCTAGCACAAACCGTGTTTGATTTAGAATTCCAACTACATGTATCTATATAGGAGAAAACAGAGTGAAAAAACCTAAATATGAAAACGGTTACTGCAAAGGAACGGTTTAACCTAGAAGAACGACATTTGGTGAGCCAAGTGGGATTGGTGTACTGATCATTAAATGGAAGTATCATCAAGACTGGGTGAAAAAATGTTTGCTGTGATTTCAGGAAACTCGCAGTTTTTTGGAAGCCTGGCAACGCCTTTCTATGAAAGGGATTCTCGTCAGTCTCTGCTTGGGGCTACTTCAATAGCACACAAACCATAGCGATAGAACTTGGAACTACATTATTGTGCCAAGTTTCAAAGAGCTAGCACAAACCGTGTTTGATTTAGAGTTCCAACTACATGTATCCATATAGGAGAAAACAGATTGAAACCTAATCATGAAAACGGTTACTGCAAAGGAACGTTTTAACCTAGAAGAACGAAATTTAGTGAGCCAAGTGGGATTCGTGTACTGATCACTACATGCAAGTATCATCAAGATTGGGTGAAAAATTGTTTGCTGAGATTTCAGGAAACTCGTAGTTTTTTGGAAGCTTGGCAACCCCTTTCAATGAAAGGGATTCTCGTCAGTCTCTGCTTGGGGCTACTTCAATAGCACACAAACCATAGCGATAGAACTTGGAACTACATTATTGTGCCAAGTTTCAAAGAGCTAGCACAAACCGTGTTTGATTTAGAGTTCCTACTACATGTATCCATATAGGAGAAAACAGAGTGAAACCTAAACATGAAAACGGTTACTGCAAAGGAACGGTTTAACCTAGAAGAACGAAATTTGGTGAGCCAAGTGGGATTGGTGTACTGATTATTAAATAGAAGTATCATCAAGATTGGGTGAAAAAATGTTTGCTGAGATTTCTGGAAACTCGTAGTTTTTTGGAAGCTTGGCAAACCCTTTCAATGAAAGGGATTCTCGTCAGTCTCTGCTTGGGGCTACTTCAATAGCACACAAACCCTAGCGATAGATCATGAAACTACATTATTGTGCCAAGTTTCAAAGAGCTAGCACAAACCGTGTTTGATTTAGAGTTCCAACTACATGTATCCACATAGGAGAAAACAGAGTGAAACCTAAACATGAAAACGGTTACTGCAAAGGAACGGTTTAACCTAGAAGAACGAAATTTGGTGAGCCAATTGGGATTGGTGTACTGATCATTAAATGGATGTATCATCAAGACTGGGTGAGAAAATGTTGGCTGAGATTTAAGGAAACTCGCAGTTTTTTGGAAGCCTGGCAACCCATTCTATGAAAGGGATTCTCGTCAGTCTCTGCTTGGGGCTACTTCAATAGCACACAAACCATAGCGATAGAACTTGGAACTACATTATTGTGCCAAGTTTCAAAGAGCTAGCACAAACCGTGTTTGATTTAGAGTTCCAACTACATGTATCCATATAGGAGAAAACAGAGTGAAACCTAAACATGAAAACGGTTACTGCAAAGGAACGGTTTAACCTAGAAGAACGAAATTTGGTGAGCCAAGTGGGAATGGTGTACTGATCATTAAATGGAAGTATCATCAAGATTGGGTGAAAAAATGTTTGCTGAGATTTCAGGAAACTCGTAGTTTTTTGGAAGCTTGATATCCCCTTTCAATGAAAGGGATTCTCGTCAGTCTCTGCTTCGGGCTACTTCAATAGCACACAAACCATAGCCATAGAACTTGGAACTACATTATTGTGCAGAGTTTCAAAGAGCTAGCACAAACCGTGTTTGATTTAGAGTTCCAACTACATGTATCTATATAGGAGAAAACAGAGTGAAACCTAAACATGAAAACGGTTACTGCAAAGGAACAGTTTAACCTAGAAGAACGAAATTTGGTGAGCCAAGTGGGATTGGTGTACTGATCATTAAATGGAAGTATCATCAAGACTGGGTGAAAAAAATGTTTGCTGAGATTTCAGGAAACTCGCAGTTTTTTGGAAGCCTGGCAACCCCTTTCTATGAAAGGGATTCTCTTCAGTCTCTGCTTGGGTAGTTCAGTAGCACACAAACCATAGCGATAGAACTTGGAACTACATTATTGTGCCAAGTTTCAAAGAGCTAGCACAAACCGTGTTTGATTTAGAGTTCCAACTACATGTATCCATATAGGAGAAAACAGAGTGAAACCTAAACTTGAAAACGGTTACTGCAAAGGAACGGTTTAACCTAGAAGAACGAAATTTGGTGAGCCAAGTGGGATTGGTGTACTGATCATTAAATGGAAGTATCATCAAGATTGGGTGAAAAAATGTTTGCTCAGATTTCAGGAAACTCGTAGTTTTTTGGAAGCTTGGCAAACCCTTTCAATGAAAGGGATTCTCGTCAGTATCTGCTTGGGGCTACTTCAATAGCACACAAACCATAGCCATAGAACTTGGAACTACATTATTGTGCCATGTTTCAAAGAGCTAGCACAAACCGTGTTTGATTTAGAGTTCCAACTACATGTATCCATATAGGAGAAAACAGAGTGAAACCTAAACATGAAAACGGTTACTGCAAAGGAACGGTTTAACCTAGAAGAACGAAATTTGGTGAGCCAAGTGGGATTGGTGTACTGATCATTAAATAGAAGTATCATCAAGATTGGGTGAAAAAATGTTTGCTGAGATTTCAGGAAACTCGTAGTTTTTTGGAAGCTTGATATCCCCTTTCAATGAAAGGGATTCTCGTCAGTCTCTGCTTCGGGCTACTTCAAAAGCACACAAATCATAGCGACAGAACTTGGAACTACATTATTGTGCCAAGTTTCAAAGAGCTAGCACAAACCGTGTTTGATTTAGAGTTCCAACTACATGTATCCATATAGGAGAAAACAGAGTGAAACCTAAACATGAAAACGGTTACTGCAAAGGAACGGTTTAACCTAGAAGAACGAAATTTGGTGAGCCAAGTGGGATTGGTGTACTGATCATTAAATGGAAGTATCATCAAGATTGGGTGAAAAAATGTTTGCTGAGATTTCAGGAAACTCGCAGTTTTTTGGAAGCCTCCAACCACGTTCAATGAAAGTGATTCTCGTCAGTCTCTGCTTGGGCTACTTCAATACCACATAAACCATAGCGATAGAACTTGGAACTACATTATTGTGCCAAGTTTCAAAGAGCTAGCACAAACCGTGTTTGATTTAGAGTTCCAACTACATGTATCTATATAGGAGAAAACAGAGTGAAACCTAAACATGAAAACGGTTACTGCAAAGGAACGGTTTAACCTAGAAGAACGAAATTTGGTGAGCCAAGTGGGATTGGTGTACTGATCATTAAATAGAAGTATCATCAAGATTGGGTGAAAAAATGTTTGCTGAGATTTCAGGAAACTCGTAGTGTTTTGGAAGCTTGGCAACCCCTTTCAATGAAAGGGATTCTCGTCAGTCTCTGCTTGGGGCTACTTCAATAGCACACAAACCATAGCGATAGAACTTGGACCTACATTATTGTGGCAAGTTTCAAAGAGCTAGCACAAACCGTGTTTGATTTAGATTTCCAACTACATGTATCCATATAGGAGAAAACAGAGTGAAACCTAAACATGAAAACAGTTACTGCAAAGGAACGGTTTAACCTAGAAGAACGAAATTTTGTGAGCCAAGTGGGATTGGTGTAATGATCATTAAATAGAAGTATCATCAAGATTGGGTGAAAAAATGTTTGCTGAGATTTCAGGAAACTCGTAGTTTTTTGGAAGCTTGGCAACCCCTTTCAATGAAAGGGATTCTCGTCAGTCTCTGCTTGGGGCTACTTCAATAGCACACAAACCATAGCGATAGAACTTGGAACTACATTATTGTGCCAAGTTTCAAAGAGCTAGCACAAACCGTGTTTGATTTAGAGTTCCAACTACATGTATCCATATAATAGAAAACAGAGTGAAATCTAAACATGAAAACGGTTACTGCAAAGGAACAGTTTAACCTAGAAGAACGAAATTTGGTGAGCCAAGTTGGATTGGTGTACTGATCATTAAATGGAAGTATCATCAAGATTGGGTGAAAAAATGTTTGCTGAGATTTCAGGAAACTCGTAGTTTTTTGGAAGCTTGGCAACCCCTTTCAATGAAAGGGATTCTCGTCAGTCTCTGCTTGGGGCTACTTCAATAGCACACAAACCATAGCGATAGAACTTGGAACTACATTATTGTGCCAAGTTTCAAAGAGCTAGCACAAATCGTGTTTGATTTAGAATTCCAACTACATGTATCCATATAAGAGAAAACAGAGTGAAACCTAAACATGAAAAGGGTTACTGCAAAGGAACGGTTTAACGTAGAAGAACGAAATTTAGTGAGCCAAGTGGGATTCATGTACTGATCACTACCTGCAAGTATCATCAAGATTGGGTGAAAAAGTGTTTGCTGAGATTTCAGGAAACTCGCAGTTTTTTGTAAGCTTGGCAACCCCTTTCAATGAAAGGGATTCTCGTCAGTCTCTCCTTGGGGCTACTTCAATAGCACACAAACCGTAGCGATAGAACTTGGAACTACATTATTGTGCCAAGTTTCAAGAGCTAGCACAAACCGTGTTTGATTTAGAGTTCCAACTACATGTATCCATATAGGAGAAAACAGAGTGAAACCTAAACATGAAAATGGTTACTGCAAAGGAACGGTTTAACCTAGAAGAACGAAATTTGGTGAGCCAAGTGGGATTGGTGTACTGATCATTAAATGGAAGTATCATCAAGATTGGGTGAAAAAATGTTAGCTGAGATTTCAGTAAACTCGTAGTTTTTTGGAAGCTTGGCAACCCCTTTCAATGAAAGGGATTCTCGTCAGTCTCTGCTTGGGGCTACTTCAATAGCACACAAACCATAGCGATAGAACTTGGAACTACATTATTGTGCCAAGTTTCAAAGAGCTAGCACAAACCGTGTTTGATTTAGAGTTCCAACTACATGTATCCATATAGGAGAAAACAGACTGAAACCTAAACATGAAAACGGTTACTGCAAAGGAACGGTTTAACCTAGAAGAACGAAATTTGGTGAGACAAGTGGGATTGGTGTACTGATCATTAAATGGAAGTATCATCAAGATTGGGTGAAAAAATGTTTGCTGAGATTCAGGAAACTCGCAGGTTTTTTGGAAGCTTGGCAACCCCTTTCAATGAAAGGGATTCTCGTCAGTCTCTGCTTGGGGCTACTTCAATAGCACACAAACCATAGCGATAGAACTTGGAACTACATTATTTTGCCGAGTTTCAAAGAGCTAGCACAAACCGTGTTTGATTTAGAGTTCCAACTACATGTATCCACATAGGAGAAAACAGAGTGAAACCTAAACATGAAAAAGGTTACTGCAAAGGAACGGTTTAACCTAGAAGAACGAAATTTGGTGAGCCAAGTGGGATTCGTGTACTGATCACTACCTGCAAGTATCATCAAGATTGGGTGAAAAAATGTTTGCTGAGATTTCAGGAAACTCGCAGTTTTTTCGAAGCGTGGCAACCCCTTTCAATGAAAGGGATTCTCGTCAGTCTCTGCTTGGGGCTACTTCAATAGCACACAAACCCTAGCGATAGATCATGAAACTACATTTATTGTGCCAAGTTTCAAAGAGCTAGCACAAACCGTGTTTGATTTAGAGTTCCAAATACATGTATCTATATAGGAGAAAACAGAGTGAAACCTAAATATGAAAACGATTACTGCAAAGGAACGGTTTAACCTAGAAGAACGAAATTTGGTGAGCCAAGTGGGATTGGTGTACTGATCATTAAATGGATGTATCATCAAGACTGGGTGAAAAAATGTTTGCTGAGATTTAAGGATACTCGCAGTTTTTTGGAAGCCTGGCAACCCCATTCTATGAAAGGGATTCTCGTCAGTCTCTGCTTGGGGCTACTTCAATAGCACACAAACCTTAGCGATAGAACTTGGAACTACATTATTGTGCCAAGTTTCAAAGAGCTAGCACAAACCGTGTTTGATTTAGAGTTCCAACTACATGTATCCATATAGGAGAAAACAGAGTGAAACCTAAACATGAAAACGGTTACTGCAAAGGAACGGTTTAACCTAGAAGAACGAAATTTGGTGAGCCAAGTGGGATTCGTGTACTGATCACTACCTGCAAGTATCATCAAGATTGGGTGAAAAAATGTTTGCTGAGATTTCAGGATACTCTTAGTTTTTTGGAAGCTTGGCAACCCCTTTCAATGAAAGGGATTCTCGTTAGTCTCTTCTTGGGGCTACTTCAATAGCACACAAACCCTAGGGATAGAACATGGAACTACATTATTGTGCCAAGTTTCAAAGAGCTAGCACAAACCGTGTTGATTTAGAGTTCCAACTACATGTATCCATATAGGAGAAAACAGAGTGAAACCTAAACATGAAAATGGTTACTGCAAAGGAACGGTTTAACCTAGAAGAACGAAATTTGGTGAGCCAAGTGGGATTGGTGTACTGATCATTAAATGGAAGTATCATCAAGATTGGGTGAAAAAATGTTAGCTGAGATTTCAGTAAACTCGTAGTTTTTTGGAAGCTTGGCAATCCCTTTCAATGAAAGGGATTCTCGTCAGTCTCTGCTTGGGGCTACTTCAATAGCACACAAACCATAGCGATAGAACTTGGAACTACATTATTGTGCCAAGTTTCAAAGAGCTAGCACAAACCGTGTTTGATTTAGAGTTCCAACTACATGTATCCATATAGGAGAAAACAGACTGAAACCTAAACATGAAAACGGTTACTGCAAAGGAACGGTTTAACCTAGAAGAACGAAATTTGGTGAGACAAGTGGGATTGGTGTACTGATCATTAAATGGAAGTATCATCAAGATTGGGTGAAAAAATGTTTGCTGAGATTTCAGGAAACTCGCAGTTTTTTGGAAGCTTGGCAACCCCTTTCAATGAAAGGGATTCTCGTCAGTCTCTGCTTGGGGCTACTTCAATAGCACACAAACCATAGCGATAGAACTTGGAACTACATTATTTTGCCGAGTTTCAAAGAGCTAGCACAAACCGTGTTTGATTTAGAGTTCCAACTACATGTATCCACATAGGAGAAAACAGAGTGAAACCTAAACATGAAAAAGGTTACTGCAAAGGAACGGTTTAACCTAGAAGAACGAAATTTGGTGAGCCAAGTGGGATTCGTGTACTGGTCACTACCTGCAAGTATCATCAAGATTGGGTGAAAAAATGTTTGCTGAGATTTCAGGAAACTCGCAGTTTTTTCGAAGCGTGGCAACCCCTTTCAATGAAAGGGATTCTCGTCAGTCTCTGCTTGGGGCTACTTCAATAGCACACAAACCCCTAGCGATAGATCATGAAACTACATTATTGTGCCAAGTTTCAAAGAGCTAGCACAAACCGTGTTTGATTTAGAGTTCCAAATACATGTATCTATATAGGAGAAAACAGAGTGAAACCTAAATATGAAAACGATTACTGCAAAGGAACGGTTTAACCTAGAAGAACGAAATTTGGTGAGCCAAGTGGGATTGGTGTACTGATCATTAAAATGGATGTATCATCAAGACTGGGTGAAAAAATGTTTGCTGAGATTTAAGGATACTCGCAGTTTTTTGGAAGCCTGGCAACCCCATTCTATGAAAGGGATTCTCGTCAGACTCTGCTTGGGGCTACTTCAATAGCACACAAACCTTAGCGATAGAACTTGGAACTACATTATTGTGCCAAGTTTCAAAGAGCTAGCACAAACCGTGTTTGATTTAGAGTTCCAACTACATGTATCCATATAGGAGAAAACAGAGTGAAACCTAAACATGAAAACGGTTACTGCAAAGGAACGGTTTTAACCTAGAAGAACGAAATTTGGTGAGCCAAGTGGGATTCGTGTACTGATCACTACCTGCAAGTATCATCAAGATAGGGTGAAAAAATGTTTGCTGAGATTTCAGGATACTCGCAGTTTTTTGGAAGCCTCCAACCCCTTTCAATGAAAGGGATTCTCGTTAGTCTCTTCTTGGGGCTACTTCAATAGCACACAAACCTAGGGATAGAACTTGGAACTACATTATTGTGCCAAGTTTCAAAGAGCTAGCACAAACCGTGTTTGATTTAGAGTTCCAACTACATGTATCTATATAGGAGAAAACAGAGTGAAACCTAAACATGAAAACGGTTACTGCAAAGGAACGTTTTAACCTAGAAGAACGAAATTTGGTGAGCCAAGTGGGATTGGTATACTGATCATTAAATGGATGTGTCATCAAGACTGGGTGAAAAAATGTTTGCTGAGATTTCAGGAAACTCGCAGTTTTTTGAAGCATGGCAACCCCATTCTATGAAAGGGATTCGTCAGTCTCTGCTTTGGGCTACTTCAATAGCACACAAACCATAGCGATAGAACTTGGAACTACATTATTGTGCCAAGTTTCAAAGAGCTAGCACAAACCGTGTTTGATTTAGAGTTCCAACTACATGTATCCATATAGGAGAAAACAGAGTGAAACCTAAACATGAAAACGGTTACTGCAAAGGAACGGTTTAACCTAGAAGAAGGAAATTTGGTGAGCCAAGTGGGATTGGTGTACTGATCATTAAATAGAAGTATCATCAAGATTGGGTGAAAAAAAGTTAGCTGAGATTTCAGGAAACTCGTAGTATTTTGGAAGCTTGGCAACCCCTTTCAATGAAAGGGATTCTTGTCAGTCTCTGCTTGGGGCTACTTCAATAGCACACAAACCGTAGCGATAGAACTTGGAACTACATTATTGTGCCAAGTTTCAAAGAGCTAGCACAAACCGTGTTTGATTTAGAGTTCCAACTACATGTATCCATATAGGAGAAAACAGAGTGAAACCTAAACATGAAAATGGTTACTGCAAAGGAACGGTTTAACCTAGAAGAACGAAATTTGGTGAGCCAAGGTGGATTGGTGTACTGATCATTAAATGGAAGTATCATCAAGATTGGGTGAAAAAATGTTAGCTGAGATTTCAGTAAACTCATAGTTTTTTGGAAGCTTGGCAACCCCTTTCAATGAAAGGGATTCTCGTCAGTCTCTGCTTGGGGCTACTTCAATAGCACACAAACCATAGCGATAGAACTTGGAACTACATTATTGTGCCAAGTTTCAAAGAGCTAGCACAAACCGTGTTTGATTTAGAGTTCCAACTACATGTATCCATATAGGAGAAAACAGAGTGAAACCTAAACATGAAAACGGTTACTGCAAAGGAACGGTTAAACCTAGAAGAACGAAATTTAGTGAGCCAAGTGAGATTCGTGTACTGATCACAACCTGCAAGTATCTTAAAGATTGGGTGAAAAAATGTTTGCTGAGATTTCAAGAAACTCGTAGTTTTTTGGAAGCTTGGCAACAACTTTCAATGAAAGGGATTCTCGTCAGTCTCTGCTTGGGGCTACTTCAATAGCACACAAAACCTAGCGATAGAACTTGAAACTACATTATTGTGCCAAGGTTCAAAGAGCTAGCACAAACCGTGTTTGATTTAGAGTTCCAACTACATGTATCCATATAGGAGAAAACAGAGTGAAACCTAAATATGAAAACAATTACTGCAAAGGAACGGTTTAACCTAGAAGAACGAAATTTGGTGAGCCAAGTGGGATTGGTGTACTGATCATTAAATGGAAGTATCATCAAGATTGGGTGAAAAAATGTCTGCTGAGATTTCAGGAAACTCGCAGTTTTTTGGAAGCTTGATAACCCCTTTCAATGAAAGGGATTCTCGTCAGTCTCTGCTTGGGGCTACTTCAATAGCATACAAACCATAGCCATAGAACTTGGAACTACATTATTGTGCCAAGTTTCAAAGAGCTAGCACAAACCGTGTTTGATTTAGAGTTCCAACTACATGTATCCATATAGGAGAAAACAGAGTGAAACCTAAACATGAAAACGGTTACTGCAAAGGAACGGTTTAACTTAGAAGAACGAAATTTGGTGACCAAAGTGGGATTCGTGTACTGATCATTAAATGGAAGTATCATCAAGATTGGGTGAAAAAATGTTTGCTCATATTTCAGGAAACTCGTAGTTTTTTGGAAGCTTGGCAACCCCTTTCAATGAAAGGGATTCTCGTCAGTCTCTGCTTGGGGCTACTTCAATAGCACACAAACCCTAGCGATAGAACTTGAAACTACATTATTGTGCCAAGTTTCAAAGAGCTAGCACAAACCGTGTTTGATTTAGAGTTCCAACTACATGTATCCATATAGGAGAAAACAGAGTGAAACCTAAATATGAAAACGATTACTGCAAAGGAACGGTTTAACCTAGAAGAACGAAATTTGGTGAGCCAAGTGGGATTGGTGTACTGATCATTAAATGGAAGTATCATCAAGATTGGGTGAAAAAATGTTTGCTGAGATTTCAGGAAACTCGTAGTTTTTTGGAAGCTTGATAACCCCTTTCAATGAAAGGGATTCTCGTCAGTCTCTGCTTGGGGCTACTTCAATAGCACACAAACCATAGCGATAGAACTTGGAACTACATTATTGTGCCAAGTTTCAAAGAGCTAGCACAAACCGTGTTTGATTTAGAGTTCCAACTACATGTATCCATATAGGAGAAAACAGACTGAAACCTAAACATGAAAACGGTTACTGCAAAGGAACGGTTTAACTTAGAAGAACGAAATTTGGTGACCAAAGTGGGATTCGTGTACTGATCATTAAATGGAAGTATCATCAAGATTGGGTGAAAAAATGTTTGCTCATATTTCAGGAAACTCGTAGTTTTTTGGAAGCTTGGCAACCCCTTTCAATGAAAGGGATTCTCGTCAGTCTCTGCTTGGGGCTACTTCAATAGCACACAATCCATAGTGATAGAACTTGGAACTACATTATTGTGCCAAGTTTCAAAGAGCTAGCACAAACCGTGTTTGATTTAGAGTTCCAACTACATGTATCCATATAGGAGAAAACAGAGTGAAACCTAAACATGAAAACGGTTACTGCAAAGGAACGGTTTAACCTAGAAGAACGAAATTTGGTGTGCCAAGTGGGATTGGTGTACTGATCATTAAATGGAAGTATCATCAAGATTGGGTGAAAAAATGTCTGCTGAGATTTCAGGAAACTCGCAGTTTTTTGAAGCCTGGCAAGCCCTTTCTATGAAAGGGATTCTCGTCAGTCTCTGCTTGGGGCTACTTCAATAGCACACAAACCATAGCGATAGAACTTGGAACTACATTATTGTGCCAAGTTTCAAAGAGCTAGCACAAACCGTGTTTGATTTAGAGTTCCAACTACATGTATCCATATAGGAGAAAACAGAGTGAAACCTAAATATGAAAACGATTACTGCAAAGGAACGGTTTAACCTAGAAGAACGAAATTTGGTGAGCCAAGTGGGATTGGTGTACTGATCATTAAATGGAAGTATCATCAAGATTGGGTGAAAAAATGTTAGCTGAGATTTCAGGAAACTCGTAGTTTTTTGGAAGCTTGATAACCCCTTTCAATGAAAGGGATTCTCGTCAGTCTCTGCTTGGGGATACTTCAATAGCACACAAACCATAGCCATAGAACTTGGAACTACATTATTGTGCCAAGTTTCAAAGAGCTAGAACAAACCGTGTTTGATTTAGAGTTCCAACTACATGTATCCATATAGGAGAAAACAGAGTGAAACCTAAACTTGAAAACGGTTACTGCAAAGGAACGGTTTAACCTAGAAGAACGAAATTTAGTGAGCCAAGTGAGATTCGTGTACTGATCACAACCTGCAAGTATCTTATAGATTGGGTGAAAAAATGTTTGCTGAGATTTCAAGAAACTCGTAGTTTTTTGGAAGCTTGGCAACCCCTTTCAATGAAAGGGATTCTCGTCAGTCTCTGCTTGGGGCTACTTCAATAGCACACAAACCCTAGCGATAGAACTTGAAACTACATTATTGTGCCAAGTTTCAAAGAGCTAGCACAAACCGTGTTTGATTTAGAGTTCCAACTACATGTATCCATATAGGAGAAAACAGAGTGAAACCTAAATATGAAAACGATTACTGCAAAGGAACGGTATAACCTAGAAGAACGAAATTTTGTGAGCCAAGTGGGATTGGTGTACTGATCATTAAATGGAAGTATCATCAAGATTGGGTGAAAAAATGTTAGCTGAGATTTCAGGAAACTCGTAGTTTTTTGGAAGCTTGATAACCCCTTTCAATGAAAGGGATTCTCGTCAGTCTCTGCTTGGAGCTACTTCAATAGCACACAAACCATAGCCATAGAACTTGGAACTACATTATTGTGCCAAGTTTCAAAGAGCTAGCACAAACCGTGTTTGATTTAGAGTTCCAACTACATGTATCCATACAGGAGAAAACAGAGTGAAACCTAAACATGAAAACGGTTACTGCAAAGGAACGGTTTAACCTAGAAGAACAAAATTTGGTGTGCCAAGTGGGATTGGTGTACTGATCATTAAATGGAAGTATCATCAAGATTGGGTGAAAAAATGTCTGCTGAGATTTCAGGAAACTCGCAGTTTTTTGAAGCCTGGCAACCCCTTTCTATGAAAGGGATTCTCGTCAGTCTCTGCTTGGGGCTACT
>NW_027553011.1:0-48998 GCF_045843805.1 Urocitellus parryii
TGAAAAAATGTTTGCTGAGATTTCCGGAAACTCGTAGTTTTTTGGAAGCTTGGCAACCCCTTTCAATGAAAGTGATTCTCGTCAGTCTCTGTTTGGGGCTACTTCCAAAGGACACAAACCATAGCCATAGAACTTGGAACTACATTATTGTTCCAAGTTTCAAAGAGCTAGCACAAACCGTGTTTGATTTAGAGTTCCAACTACATGTATCCATATAGGAGAAAACAGAGTGAAACATAAACATGAAAACGGTTACTGCAAAGGAACGGTTTAACCTAGAAGAACGAAATTTGGTGAGCCAAGTGGGACTGGTGTACTGATCATTAAATGGATGTATCATCAAGATTGGTTGAAAAAATGTTTGCTGAGATTTCAGGAAACTCGTAGTTTTTTGGAAGCTTGGCAACCCCTTTCAATGAAAGTGATTCTCGTCAGTCTCCGCTTGGGGCTACTTCCAGAGGACACAAACCATAGCCATAGAACTTGGAACTACATTATTTTTCCAAGTTTCAAAGAGCTAGCACAAACCGTGTTTGATTTAGAGTTCCAACTACATGTATCCATATAGGAGAAAACAGAGTGAAACCTAAACATGAAAACGTCTACTGCAAAGGAACGGTTTAACCTAGAAGAACGAAATTTGGTGAGCCAAGTGGGACTGGTGTACTGATCATTACCTGCAAGTATCATCAATATTGGGTGAAAAAATGTTTGCTGAGATTTCAGGAAACTCGTAGTTTTTTGGAAGCTTGGCAACCCCTTTCAATGAAAGTGATTCTCGTCAGTCTCTGCTTGGGGCTACTTCCAGAGGAAACAAACCATAGCCATAGAACTTGGAACTACATTATTGTGCCAAGTTTCAAAGAGCTAGCACAAACCGTGTTTGATTTAGAGTTCCAACTACATGTATCCATATAGGAGAAAACAGAGTGAAACCTAAACATGAAAACGGTTCCTGCAAAGGAAGGGTTTAACCTAGAAGAACGAAATTTGGTGAGCCAAGTGGGACTGGTGTACTGATCATTAAATGGATGTATCATCAAGATTGGGTGAAAAAATGTTTGCTGAGATTTCAGGAAACTCGTAGATTTTTGGAAGCTTGGCAACCCCTTTCAATGAAAGTGATTCTCGTCAGTCTCTGCTTGGGGCTACTTCTAAGGGACACAATCCATAGCCATAGAACTTGGAACTACATTATTGTGCCAAGTTTCAAAGTGCTAGCACAAACCGTGTTTGATTTACAGTTCCAACTACATGTATCCATATAGGAGAAAACAGAGTGAAACCTAAACATGAAAACGGTTACTGCAAAGGAACGGTTTAACCTTGAAGAACGAAATTTGGTGAGCCAAGTGGGACTGGTGTACTGATCATTACCTGCAAGTATCATCACGATTGGGTGAAAAAATGTTTGCTGAGATTTCAGGAAACTCGTAGTTTTTTGGAAGGTTGGCAACCCCTTTCAATGAAAGTGATTCTTGTCAGTCTCTGCTTGGGGCTACTTCCAGAGGACACAAACCATAGCCCTAGAACTTGGAACTACATTATTGTGCCAAGTTTCAAAGAGCTAGCACAAACCGTGTTTGATTTAGACTTCCAACTACATGTATCCATATAGGAGAAAACAGAGTGAAACCTAAACATGAAAACGGTTACTGCAAAGGAACGGTTTAACCTAGAAGAACGAAATTTGGTGAGCCAAGTGGGACTGGTGTACTGATCATTAAATGGTTGTATAATCAAGATTGGGTGAAAAAATGTTTGCTGAGATTTCAGGAAACTCGTAGTTTTTTGGAAGCTTGGCAACCCCTTTCAATGAAAGTGATTCTCGTCAGTCTCTGCTTGGGGCTACTTCCAGAGGACACAAACCATAGCCATAGAACTTGGAACTACATTATTGTGCCAAGTTTCAAAGAGCTAGCACAAACCGTGTTTGATTTAGAGTTCCAAATACATGTATCCATATAGGAGAAAACAGAGTGAAACCTAAACATGAAAACGGTTACTGCAAAGGAACGGTTTTACCTAGAAGAACGAAATTTGGTGAGCCAAGTAGGACTGGTGTACTGATCATTACCTGCAAGTATCATCACGATTGGGTGAAAAAATGTTTGCTGAGATTTCCGGAAACTCGTAGTTTTTTGGAAGCTTGGCAACCCCTTTCAATGAAAGTGATTCTCGTCAGTCTCTGCTTGGGGCTACTTCCAGAGGACACAAACCATAGCCATAGAACTTGGAACTACATTATTGTGCCAAGTTTCAAAGAGCTAGCACAAACCGTGTTTGATTTAGACTTCCAACTACATGTATCCATATAGGAGAAAACAGAGTGAAACCTAAACATGAAAACGGTTACTGCAATGGAACGGTTTAACCTAGAAGAACGAAATTTGGTGAGCCAAGTGGGACTGGTGTACTGATCATTACCTGCAAGTATCATCACGTTTGGGTGAAAAAATGTTTGCTGAGATTTCCGGAAACTCGTAGTTTTTTGGAAGCTTGGCAACCCCTTTCAATGAAAGTGATTCTCGTCAGTCTCTGCTTGGGGCTACTTCCCAGAGGACACAAACCATAGCCATAGAACTTGGAACTACATTATTGTGCCAAGTTTCAAAGAGATAGCACAAACCGTGTTTGATTTACAGTTCGAACTACATGTATCCACATAGGAAAAAACAGAGTGAAACCTAAACATGAAAACGGTTACTGCAAAGAACGGTTTAACCTAGAAGAACGAAATTTGGTGAGCCAAGTGGGACTGGTGTACTGATCATTAAATGGATGTATCATCAAGATTGGGTGAAAAAATGTTTGCAGAGATTTCAGGAAACTCGTCGTTTTTTGGAAGCTTGGCAACCCCTTTCAATGAAAGTGATTCTCGTCAGTCTCTGCTTGGGGCTACTTCCAGAGGACACAATCCATAGCCATAGAACTTGGAACTACATTATTGTGCCAAGTTTCAAAGAGATAGCACAAACCGTGTTTGATTTACAGTTCAAACTACATGTATCCATATAGGAAAAAACAGAGTGAAACCTAAACATGAAAACGGTTACTGCAAAGGAACGGTTTAACCTAGAAGAACGAAATTTGGTGAGCCAAGTGGGACTGGTGTACTGATCATTACCTGCAAGTATCATCACGATTGGGTGAAAAAATGTTTGCTGAGATTTCAGGAAACTCGTAGTTTTTTGGAAGCTTGGCAACCCCTTTCAATGAAAGTGATTCTCGTCAGTCTCTGCTTGGGGCTACTTCCAGAGGACACAAACCATAGCCCTAGAACTTGGAACTACATTATTGTGCCAAGTTTCAAAGAGCTAGCACAAACCGTGTTTGATTTAGACTTCCAACTACATGTATCCATATAGGAGAAAACAGAGTGAAACCTAAACATGAAAACGGTTACTGCAAAGGAACGGTTTAACCTAGAAGAACGAAATTTGGTGAGCCAAGTGGGACTGGTGTACTGATCATTAAATGGATGTATCATCAAGATTGGGTGAAAAAATGTTTGCTGAGATTTCAGGAAACTCGTAGTTTTTTGGAAGCTTGGCAACCCCTTTCAATGAAAGTGATTCTCGTCAGTCTCTGGTTGGGGGTACTTCCAGAGGACACAATCCATAGCCATAGAACTTGGAACTACATTATTGTGCCAAGTTTCAAAGTGCTAGCACAAACCGTGTTTGATTTAGAGTTCCAACTACATGTATCCATATAGGAGAAAACAGAGTGAAACCTAAACATGAAAACGGTTACTGCAAAGGAACGGTTTAACCTAGAAGAACGAAATTTGGTGAGCCAAGTGGGACTGGTGTACTGATCATTACCTGCAAGTATCATCACGATTGGGTGAAAAAATGTTTGCTGAGATTTCAGGAAACTCGTAGTTTTTTGGAAGCTTGGCAACCCCTTTCAATGAAAGTGATTCTCGTCAGTCTCTGCTTGGGGCTACTTCCAGAGGACACAAACCATAGCCATAGAACTTGGAACTACATTATTGTGCCAAGTTTCATTGAGCTAGCATAAACCGTGTTTGATTTAGACTTCCAACTACATGTATCCATATAGGAGAAAACAGAGTGAAACCTAAACATGAAAACGGTTACTGCAATGGAATGGTTTAACCTAGAAGAACGAAATTTGGTGAGCCAAGTGGGACTGGTGTACTGATCATTACCTGCAAGTATCATCACGATTGGGTGAAAAAATGTTTGCTGAGATTTCCGGAAACTCGTAGTTTTTTGGAAGCTTGGCAACCCCTTTCAATGAAAGTGATACTCGTCAGTCTCTGTTTGGGGCTACTTCCAAAGGACACAAACCATAGCCATAGAACTTGGAACTACATTATTGTTCCAAGTTTCAAAGAGCTAGCACAAACCGTGTTTGATTTAGAGTTCCAACTACATGTATCCATATAGGAGAAAACAGAGTGAAACATAAACATGAAAACGGTTACTGCAAAGGAACGGTTTAACCTAGAAGAACGAAATTTGGTGAGCCAAGTGGGACTGGTGTACTGATCATTAAATGGATGTATCATCAAGATTGGTTGAAAAAATGTTTGCTGAGATTTCAGGAAACTCGTAGTTTTTTGTAAGCTTGGCAACCCCTTTCAATGAAAGTGATTCTCGTCAGTCTCCGCTTGGGGCTACTTCCAGAGGACACAAACCATAGCCATAGAACTTGGAACTACATTATTTTTCCAAGTTTCAAAGAGCTAGCACAAACCGTGTTTGATTTAGAGTTCCAACTACATGTATCCATATAGGAGAAAACAGAGTGAAACCTAAACATGAAAACGTCTACTGCAAAGGAACGGTTTAACCTAGAAGAACGAAATTTGGTGAGCCAAGTGGGACTGGTGTACTGATCATTACCTGCAAGTATCATCAATATTGGGTGAAAAAATGTTTGCTGAGATTTCAGGAAACTCGTTGTTTTTTGGAAGCTTGGCAACCCCTTTCAATGAAAGTGATTCTCGTCAGTCTCTGCTTGGGGCTACTTCCAGAGGAAACAAACCATAGCCATAGAACTTGGAACTACATTATTGTGCCAAGTTTCAAAGAGCTAGCACAAACCGTGTTTGATTTAGAGTTCCAACTACATGTATCCATATAGGAGAAAACAGAGTGAAACCTAAACATGAAAACGGTTCCTGCAAAGGAACGGTTTAACCTAGAAGAACGAAATTTGGTGAGCCAAGTGGGACTGGTGTACTGATCATTAAATGGATGTATCATCAAGATTGGGTGAAAAAATGTTTGCTGAGATTTCAGGAAACTCGTAGATTTTTGGAAGCTTGGCAACCCCTTTCAATGAAAGTGATTCTCGTCAGTCTCTGCTTGGGGCTACTTCCAAGGGACACAATCCATAGCCAAAGAACTTGGAACTACATTATTGTGCCAAGTTTCAAAGTGCTAGCACAAACCGTGTTTGATTTAGAGTTCCAACTACATGTATCCATATAGGAGAAAACGGAGTGAAACCTAAACATGAAAACGGTTACTGCAAAGGAACGGTTTAACCTAGAAGAACGAAATTTGGTGAGCCAAGTGGGACTGGTGTACTGATCATTACCTGCAAGTATCATCACGATTGGGTGAAAAAATGTTTGCTGAGATTTCAGGAAACTCGTAGTTTTTTGGAAGCTTGGCAACCCCTTTCAATGAAAGTGATTCTCGTCAGTCTCTGCTTGGGGCTACTTCCAGAGGACACAAACCATAGCCATAGAACTTGGAACTACATTATTGTGCCAAGTTTCATTGAGCTAGCACAAACCGTGTTTGATTTAGACTTCCAACTACATGTATCCATATAGGAGAAAACAGAGTGAAACCTAAACATGAAAACGGTTACTGCAATGGAATGGTTTAACCTAGAAGAACGAAATTTGGTGAGCCAAGTGGGACTGGTGTACTGATCATTACCTGCAAGTATCATCACGATTGGGTGAAAAAATGTTTGCTGAGATTTCCGGAAACTCGTAGTTTTTTGGAAGCTTGGCAACCCCTTTCAATGAAAGTGATACTCGTCAGTCTCTGTTTGGGGCTACTTCCAAAGGACACAAACCATAGCCATAGAACTTGGAACTACATTATTGTGCCAAGTTTCAAAGAGCTAGCACAAACCGTGTTTGATTTAGAGTTCCAACTACATGTATCCATATAGGAGAAAACAGAGTGAAACATAAACATGAAAACGGTTACTGCAAAGGAACGGTTTAACCTAGAAGAACGAAATTTCGTGAGCCAAGTGGGACTGGTGTACTGATCATTAAATGGATGTATCATCAAGATTGGTTGAAAAAATGTTTGCTGAGATTTCAGGAAACTCGTAGTTTTTTGGAAGCTTGGCAACCCCTTTCAATGAAAGTGATTCTCGTCAGTCTCCGCTTGGGGCTACTTCCAGAGGACACAAACCATAGCCATAGAACTTGGAACTACATTATTTTTCCAAGTTTCAAAGAGCTAGCACAAACCGTGTTTGATTTAGAGTTCCAACTACATGTATCCATATAGGAGAAAACAGAGTGAAACCTAAACATGAAAACGTCTACTGCAAAGGAACGGTTTAACCTAGAAGAACGAAATTTGGTGAGCCAAGTGGGACTGGTGTACTGATCATTACCTGCAAGTATCATCAAGATTGGGTGAAAAAATGTTTGCTGAGATTTCAGGAAACTCGTAGATTTTTGGAAGCTTGGCAACCCCTTTCAATGAAAGTGATTCTCGTCAGTCCTCTGCTTGGGGCTACTTCCAAGGGACACAATCCATAGCCATAGAACTTGGAACTACATTATTGTGCCAAGTTTCAAAGTGCTAGCACAAACCGTGTTTGATTTACAGTTCCAACTACATGTATCCATATAGGAGAAAACAGAGTGAAACCTAAACATGAAAACGGTTACTGCAAAGGAACGGTTTAACCTTGAAGAACGAAATTTGGTGAGCCAAGTGGGACTGGTGTACTGATCATTACCTGCAAGTATCATCACGATTGGGTGAAAAAATGTTTGCTGAGATTTCAGGAAACTCGTAGTTTTTTGGAAGGTTGGCAACCCCTTTCAATGAAAGTGATTCTTGTCAGTCTCTGCTTGGGGCTACTTCCAGAGGACACAAACCATAGCCCTAGAACTTGGAACTACATTATTGTGCCAAGTTTCAAAGAGCTAGCACAAACCGTGTTTGATTTAGACTTCCAACTACATGTATCCATATAGGAGAAAACAGAGTGAAACCTAAACATGAAAACGGTTACTGCAAAGGAACGGTTTAACCTAGAAGAACGAAATTTGGTGAGCCAAGTGGGACTGGTGTACTGATCATTAAATGGTTGTATAATCAAGATTGGGTGAAAAAATGTTTGCTGAGATTTCAGGAAACTCGTAGTTTTTTGGAAGCTTGGCAACCCCTTTCAATGAAAGTGATTCTCGTCAGTCTCTGCTTGGGGCTACTTCCAGAGGACACAAACCATAGCCATAGAACTTGGAACTACATTATTGTGCCAAGTTTCAAAGAGCGAGCACAAACCGTGTTTGATTTAGAGTTCCAAATACATGTATCCATATAGGAGAAAACAGAGTGAAACCTAAACATGAAAACGGTTACTGCAAAGGAACGGTTTTACCTAGAAGAACGAAATTTGGTGAGCCAAGTAGGACTGGTGTACTGATCATTACCTGCAAGTATCATCACGATTGGGTGAAAAAATGTTTGCTGAGATTTCCGGAAACTCGTAGTTTTTTGGAAGCTTGGCAACCCCTTTCAATGAAAGTGATTCTCGTCAGTCTCTGCTTGGGGCTACTTCCAGAGGACACAAACCATAGCCATAGAACTTGGAACTACATTATTGTGCCAAGTTTCAAAGAGCTAGCACAAACCGTGTTTGATTTAGACTTCCAACTACATGTATCCATATAGGAGAAAACAGAGTGAAACCTAAACATGAAAACGGTTACTGCAATGGAACGGTTTAACCTAGAAGAACGAAATTTGGTGAGCCAAGTGGGACTGGTGTACTGATCATTACCTGCAAGTATCATCACGTTTGGGTGAAAAAATGTTTGCTGAGATTTCCGGAAACTCGTAGTTTTTTGGAAGCTTGGCAACCCCTTTCAATGAAAGTGATTCTCGTCAGTCTCTGCTTGGGGCTACTTCCAGAGGACACAAACCATAGCCATAGAACTTGGAACTACATTATTGTGCCAAGTTTCAAAGAGATAGCACAAACCGTGTTTGATTTACAGTTCGAACTACATGTATCCATATAGGAAAAAACAGAGTGAAACCTAAACATGAAAACGGTTACTGCAAAGGAACGGTTTAACCTAGAAGAACGAAATTTGGTGAGCCAAGTGGGACTGGTGTACTGATCATTAAATGGATGTATCATCAAGATTGGGTGAAAAAATGTTTGCAGAGATTTCAGGAAACTCGTCGTTTTTTGGAAGCTTGGCAACCCCTTTCAATGAAAGTGATTCTCGTCAGTCTCTGCTTGGGGCTACTTCCAGAGGACACAATCCATAGCCATAGAACTTGGAACTACATTATTGTGCCAAGTTTCAAAGAGATAGCACAAACCGTGTTTGATTTACAGTTCAAACTACATGTATCCATATAGGAAAAAACAGAGTGAAACCTAAACATGAATACGGTTACTGCAAAGGAACGGTTTAACCTAGAAGAACGAAATTTGGTGAGCCAAGTGGGACTGGTGTACTGATCATTACCTGCAAGTATCATCACGATTGGGTGAAAAAATGTTTGCTGAGATTTCAGGAAACTCGTAGTTTTTTGGAAGCTTGGCAACCCCTTTCAATGAAAGTGATTCTCGTCAGTCTCTGCTTGGGGCTACTTCCAGAGGACACAAACCATAGCCCTAGAACTTGGAACTACATTATTGTGCCAAGTTTCAAAGAGCTAGCACAAACCGTGTTTGATTTAGACTTCCAACTACATGTATCCATATAGGAGAAAACAGAGTGAAACCTAAACATGAAAACGGTTACTGCAAAGGAACGGTTTAACCTAGAAGAACGAAATTTGGTGAGCCAAGTGGGACTGGTGTACTGATCATTAAATGGATGTATCATCAAGATTGGGTGAAAAAATGTTTGCTGAGATTTCAGGAAACTCGTAGTTTTTTGGAAGCTTGGCAACCCCTTTCAATGAAAGTGATTCTCGTCAGTCTCTGGTTGGGGGTACTTCCAGAGGACACAATCCATAGCCATAGAACTTGGAACTACATTATTGTGCCAAGTTTCAAAGTGCTAGCACAAACCGTGTTTGATTTAGAGTTCCAACTACATGTATCCATATAGGAGAAAACAGAGTGAAACCTAAACATGAAAACGGTTACTGCAAAGGAACGGTTTAACCTAGAAGAACGAAATTTGGTGAGCCAAGTGGGACTGGTGTACTGATCATTACCTGCAAGTATCATCACGATTGGGTGAAAAAATGTTTGCTGAGATTTCAGGAAACTCGTAGTTTTTTGGAAGCTTGGCAACCCCTTTCAATGAAAGTGATTCTCGTCAGTCTCTGCTTGGGGCTACTTCCAGAGGACACAAACCATAGCCATAGAACTTGGAACTACATTATTGTGCCAAGTTTCATTGAGCTAGCATAAACCGTGTTTGATTTAGACTTCCAACTACATGTATCCATATAGGAGAAAACAGAGTGAAACCTAAACATGAAAACGGTTACTGCAATGGAATGGTTTAACCTAGAAGAACGAAATTTGGTGAGCCAAGTGGGACTGGTGTACTGATCATTACCTGCAAGTATCATCACGATTGGGTGAAAAAATGTTTGCTGAGATTTCCGGAAACTCGTAGTTTTTTGGAAGCTTGGCAACCCCTTTCAATGAAAGTGATACTCGTCAGTCTCTGTTTGGGGCTACTTCCAAAGGACACAAACCATAGCCATAGAACTTGGAACTACATTATTGTTCCAAGTTTCAAAGAGCTAGCACAAACCGTGTTTGATTTAGAGTTCCAACTACATGTATCCATATAGGAGAAAACAGAGTGAAACATAAACATGAAAACGGTTACTGCAAAGGAACGGTTTAACCTAGAAGAACGAAATTTGGTGAGCCAAGTGGGACTGGTGTACTGATCATTAAATGGATGTATCATCAAGATTGGTTGAAAAAATGTTTGCTGAGATTTCAGGAAACTCGTAGTTTTTTGTAAGCTTGGCAACCCCTTTCAATGAAAGTGATTCTCGTCAGTCTCCGCTTGGGGCTACTTCCAAGGGACACAATCCATAGCCATAGAACTTGGAACTACATTATTGTGCCACGTTTCAAAGAGATACCACAAACCGTGTTTGATTTACAGTTCCAACTACATGTATCCATATAGGAGAAAACAGAGTGAAACCTAAACATGAAAACGGTTACTGCAAAGGAACGGTTTAACCTTGAAGAACGAAATTTGGTGAGCCAAGTGGGACTGGTGTACTGATCATTACCTGCAAGTATCATCACGATTGGGTGAAAAAATGTTTGCTGAGATTTCAGGAAACTCGTAGATTTTTGGAAGGTTGGCAA
The DNA here is from genome assembly GCF_045843805.1 of Urocitellus parryii. Lineage (NCBI taxonomy): Eukaryota > Metazoa > Chordata > Mammalia > Rodentia > Sciuridae > Urocitellus > Urocitellus parryii. The sequence continues at coordinate 10,558 of NW_027553011.1, forward strand.
CCCCTTTCAATGAAAGTGATTCTTGTCAGTCTCTGCTTGGGGCTACTTCCAGAGGACACAAACCATAGCCCTAGAACTTGGAACTACATTATTGTGCCAAGTTTCAAAGAGCTAGCACAAACCGTGTTTGATTTAGACTTCCAACTACATGTATCCATATAGGAGAAAACAGAGTGAAACCTAAACATGAAAACGGTTACTGCAAAGGAACGCTTTAACCTAGAAGAACGAAATTTGGTGAGCCAAGTGGGACTGGTGTACTGATCATTAAATGGATGTATAATCAAGATTGGGTGAAAAAATGTTTGCTGAGATTTCAGGAAACTCGTAGTTTTTTGGAAGCTTGGCAACCCCTTTCAATGAAAGTGATTCTCGTCAGTCTCTGCTTGGGGCTACTTCCAGAGGACACAAACCATAGCCATAGAACTTGGAACTACATTATTGTGCCAAGTTTCAAAGAGCTAGCACAAACCGTGTTTGATTTAGAGTTCCAAATACATGTATCCATATAGGAGAAAACAGAGTGAAACCTAAACATGAAAACGGTTACTGCAAAGGAACGGTTTTACCTAGAAGAACGAAATTTGGTGAGCCAAGTAGGACTGGTGTACTGATCATTACCTGCAAGTATCATCACGATTGGGTGAAAAAATGTTTGCTGAGATTTCAGGAAACTCGTAGTTTTTTGGAAGCTTGGCAACCCCTTTCAATGAAAGTGATTCTCGTCAGTCTCTGCTTGGGGCTACTTCCAGAGGACACAAACCATAGCCATAGAACTTGGAACTACATTATTGTGCCAAGTTTCAAAGAGATAGCACAAACCGTGTTTGATTTACAGTTTGAACTACATGTATCCATATAGGAAAAAACAGAGTGAAACCTAAACATGAAAACGGTTACTGCAAAGGAACGGTTTAACCTAGAAGAACGAAATTTGGTGAGCCAAGTGGGACTGGTGTACTGATCATTAAATGGATGTATCATCAAGATTGGGTGAAAAAATGTTTGCAGAGATTTCAGGAAACTCGTAGTTTTTTGGAAGCTTGGCAACCCCTTTCAATGAAAGTGATTCTCGTCAGTCTCTGGTTGGGGGTACTTCCAGAGGACACAATCCATAGCCATAGAACTTGGAACTACATTATTGTGCCAAGTTTCAAAGAGATAGCACAAACCGTGTTTGATTTACAGTTCGAACTACATGTATCCATATAGGAAAAAACAGAGTGAAACCTAAACATGAAAACGGTTACTGCAAAGGAACGGTTTAACCTAGAAGAACGAAATTTGGTGAGCCAAGTGGGACTGGTGTACTGATCATTACCTGCAAGTATCATCACGATTGGGTGAAAAAATGTTTGCTGAGATTTCAGGAAACTCGTAGTTTTTTGGAAGCTTGGCAACCCCTTTCAATGAAAGTGATTCTCGTCAGTCTCTGCTTGGGGCTACTTCCAGAGGACACAAACCATAGCCCTAGAACTTGGAACTACATTATTGTGCCAAGTTTCAAAGAGCTAGCACAAACCGTGTTTGATTTAGAGTTCCAACTACATGTATCCATATAGGAGAAAACAGAGTGAAACCTAAACATGAAAACGGTTACTGCAAAGGAACGGTTTAACTTAGAAGAACGAAATTTGGTGAGCCAAGTGGGACTGGTGTACTGATCATTAAATGGATGTATCATCAAGATTGGGTGAAAAAATGTTTGCTGAGATTTCAGGAAACTCGTAGTTTTTTGGAAGCTTGGCAACCCCTTTCAATGAAAGTGATTCTCGTCAGTCTCTGCTTGGGGGTACTTCCAGAGGACACAATCCATAGCCATAGAACTTGGAACTACATTATTGTGCCAAGTTTCAAAGTGCTAGCACAAACCGTTTTTGATTTAGAGTTCCAACTACATGTATCCATATAGGAGAAAACAGAGTGAAACCTAACCATGAAAACGGTTACTGCAAAGGAACGGTTTAACCTAGAAGAACGAAATTTGGTGAGCCAAGTGGGACTGGTGTACTGATCATTACCTGCAAGTATCATCACGATTGGGTGAAAAAATGTTTGCTGAGATTTCCGGAAACTCGTAGTTTTTTGGAAGCTTGGCAACCCCTTTCAATGAAAGTGATTCTCGTCAGTCTCTGCTTGGGGCTACTTCCAGAGGACACAAACCATAGCCCTAAAACTTGGAACTACATTATTGTGCCAAGTTTCAAAGAGCTGGCACAAACCGTGTTTGATTTAGAGTTCCAACTACATGTATCCATATAGGAGAAAACAGAGTGAAACCTAAACATGAAAACGGTTACTGCAAAGGAACGGTTTAACCTAGAAGAACGAAATTTGGTGAGCCAAGTGGGACTGGTGTACTGATCATTAAATGGATGTATCATCAAGATTGGGTGAAAAAATGTTTGCTGAGATTTCAGGAAACTCGTAGTTTTTTGGAAGCTTGGCAACCCCTTTCAATGAAAGTGATTCTCGTCAGTCTCTGCTTGGGGGTACTTCCAGAGGACACAATCCATAGCCATAGAACTTGGAACTACATTATTGTGCCAAGTTTCAAAGTGCTAGCACAAACCGTGTTTGATTTAGAGTTCCAACTACATGTATCCATATAGGAGAAAACAGAGTGAAACCTAAACATGAAAACGGTTACTGCAAAGGAACCGTTTAACCTAGAAGAACGAAATTTGGTGAGCCAAGTGGGACTGGTGTACTGATCATTACCTGCAAGTATCATCACGATTGGGTGAAAAAATGTTTGCTGAGATTTCAGGAAACTCGTAGTTTTTTGGAAGCTTGGCAACCCCTTTCAATGAAAGTGATTCTCGTCAGTCTCTGCTTGGGGCTACTTCCAGAGGACACAAACCATAGCCCTGGAACTTGGAACTACATTATTGTGCCAAGTTTCAAAGAGCTAGCACAAACCGTGTTTGATTTAGAGTTCCAACTACATGTATCCATATAGGAGAAAACAGAGTGAAACCTAAACATGAAAACGGTTACTGCAAAGGAACGGTTTAACCTAGAAGAACGAAACTTGGTCAGCCAAGTTGGACTGGTGTACTGATCATTAAATGGATGTATCATCAAGATTGGGTGAAAAAATGTTTGCTGAGATTTCAGGAAACTCGTAGTTTTTTGGAAGCTTGGCAACCCCTTTCAATGAAAGTGATTCTCGTCAGTCTCTGCTTGGGGCTACTTCCAGAGGACACAAACCATAGCCATAGAACTTGGAACTACATTATTGTGCCAAGTTTCAAAGAGCTAGCACAAACCGTGTTTGATTTAGAGTTCCAACTACATGTATCCATACAGGAGAAAACAGAGTGAAACCTAAACATGAAAACGGTTACTGCAAAGGAACGGTTTAACCTAGAAGAACGAAATTTGGTGAGCCAAGTGGGACTGGTGTACTGATCATTACCTGCAAGTATCATCACGATTGGGTGAAAAAATGTTTGCTGAGATTTCAGGAAACTCGTAGTTTTTTGGAAGGTTGGCAACCCCTTTCAATGAAAGTGATTCTTGTCAGTCTCTGCTTGGGGCTACTTCCAGAGGACACAAACCATAGCCCTAGAACTTGGAACTACATTATTGTGCCAAGTTTCAAAGAGCTAGCACAAACCGTGTTTGATTTAGACTTCCAACTACATGTATCCATATAGGAGAAAACAGAGTGAAACCTAAACATGAAAACGGTTACTGCAAAGGAACGCTTTAACCTAGAAGAACGAAATTTGGTGAGCCAAGTGGGACTGGTGTACTGATCATTAAATGGATGTATAATCAAGATTGGGCGAAAAAATGTTTGCTGAGATTTCAGGAAACTCGTAGTTTTTTGGAAGCTTGGCAACCCCTTTCAATGAAAGTGATTCTCGTCAGTCTCTGCTTGGGGCTACTTCCAGAGGACACAAACCATAGCCATAGAACTTGGAACTACATTATTGTGCCAAGTTTCAAAGAGCTAGCACAACCCGTGTTTGATTTAGACTTCCAACTACATGTATCTATATAGGAGAAAACAGAGTGAAACCTAAACATGAAAACGGTTACTGCAATGGAACGGTTTAAGCTAGAAGAACGAAATTTGGTGAGCCAAGTGGGACTGGTGTACTGATCATTACCTGCAAGTATCATCACGTTTGGGTGAAAAAATGTTTGCTGAGATTTCCGGAAACTCGTAGTTTTTTGGAAGCTTGGCAACCCCTTTCAATGAAAGTGATTCTCGTCAGTCTCTGCTTGGGGCTACTTCCAGAGGACACAAACCATAGCCATAGAACTTGGAACTACATTATTGTGCCAAGTTTCAAAGAGATAGCACAAACCGTGTTTGATTTACAGTTCGAACTACATGTATCCATATAGGAAAAAACAGAGTGAAACCTAAACATGAAAACGGTTACTGCAAAGGAACGGTTTAACCTAGAAGAACGAAATTTGGTGAGCCAAGTGGGACTGGTGTACTGATCATTAAATGGATGTATCATCAAGATTGGGTGAAAAAATGTTTGCAGAGATTTCAGGAAACTCGTAGTTTTTTGGAAGCTTGGCAACCCCTTTCAATGAAAGTGATTCTCGTCAGTCTCTGCTTGGGGGTACTTCCAGAGGACACAATCCATAGCCATAGAACTTGGAACTACATTATTGTGCCAAGTTTCAAAGAGATAGCACAAACCGTGTTTGATTTACAGTTCGAACTACATGTATCCATATAGGAAAAAACAGAGTGAAACCTAAACATGAAAACGGTTACTGCAAAGGAACGGTTTAACCTAGAAGAACGAAATTTGGTGAGCCAAGTGGGACTGGTGTACTGATCATTACCTGCAAGTATCATCACGATTGGGTGAAAAAATGTTTGCTGAGATTTCCGGAAACTCGTAGTTTTTTGGAAGCTTGGCAACCCCTTTCAATGAAAGTGATTCTCGTCAGTCTCTGCTTGGGGCTACTTCCAGAGGACACAAACCATAGCCCTAAAACTTGGAACTACATTATTGTGCCAAGTTTCAAAGAGCTGGCACAAACCGTGTTTGATTTAGAGTTCCAACTATATGTATCCATATAGGAGAAAACAGAGTGAAACCTAAACATGAAAACGGTTACTGCAAAGGAACTGTTTAACCTAGAAGAACGAAATTTGGTGAGCCAAGTGGGACTGGTGTACTGATCATTAAATGGATGTATCATCAAGATTGGGTGAAAAAATGTTTGCTGAGATTTCAGGAAACTCGTAGTTTTTTGGAAGCTTGGCAACCCCTTTCAATGAAAGTGATTCTCGTCAGTCTCTGCTTGGGGCTACTTCCAGAGGACACAATCCATAGCCATAGAACTTGGAACTACATTATTGTGCCAAGTTTCAAAGTGCTAGCACAAACCGTGTTTGATTTAGAGTTCCAACTACATGTATCCATATAGGAGAAAACAGAGTGAAACCTAAACATGAAAACGGTTACTGCAAAGGAACCGTTTAACCTAGAAGAACGAAATTTGGTGAGCCAAGTGGGACAGGTGTACTGATCATTACCTGCCAGTATCATCACGATTGGGTGAAAAAATGTTTGCTGAGATTTCAGGAAACTCGTAGTTTTTTGGAAGCTTGGCAACCCCTTTCAATGAAAGTGATTCTCGTCAGTCTCTGCTTGGGGCTACTTCCAGAGGACACAAACCATAGCCCTGGAACTTGGAACTACATTATTGTGCCAAGTTTCAAAGAGCTAGCACAAACCGTGTTTGATTTAGAGTTCCAACTACATGTATCCATATAGGAGAAAACAGAGTGAAACCTAAACATGAAAACGGTTACTGCAAAGGAACGGTTTAACCTAGAAGAACGAAACTTGGTCAGCCAAGTTGGACTGGTGTACTGATCATTAAATGGATGTATCATCAAGATTGGGTGAAAAAATGTTTGCTGAGATTTCAGGAAACTCGTAGTTTTTTGGAAGCTTGGCAACCCCTTTCAATGAAAGTGATTCTCGTCAGTCTCTGCTTGGGGCTACTTCCAGAGGACACAAACCATAGCCATAGAACTTGGAACTACATTATTGTGCCAAGTTTCAAAGAGCTAGCACAAACCGTGTTTGATTTAGAGTTCCAACTACATGTATCCATACAGGAGAAAACAGAGTGAATCCTAAACATGAAAACGGTTACTGCAAAGGAACGGTTTAACCTAGAAGAACGAAATTTGGTGAGCCAAGTGGGACTGGTGTACTGATCATTACCTGCAAGTATCATCACGATTGGGTGAAAAAATGTTTGCTGAGATTTCAGGAAACTCGTAGTTTTTTGGAAGCTTGGCAACCCCTTTCAATGAAAGTGATTCTCGTCAGTCTCTGCTTGGGGTTACTTCCAGAGGACACAATCCATAGCCATAGAACTTGGAACTACATTATTGTGCCAAGTTTCAAAGTGCTAGCACAAACCGTGTTTGATTTAGACTTCCAACTACATGTATCCATATAGGAGAAAACAGAGTGAAACCTAAACATGAAAACGGTTACTGCAAAGGAACGGTTTAACCTAGAAGAACGAAATTTGGTGAGCCAAGTGGGACTGGTGTACTGATCATTACCTGCAAGTATCATCACGATTGGGTGAAAAAATGTTTGCTGAGATTTCAGGAAACTCGTAGTTTTTTGGAAGCTTGGCAAGCCCTTTCAATGAAAGTGATTCTCGTCAGTCTCTGCTTGGGGCTACTTCCAGAGGACACAAACCATAGCCCCAGAACTTGGAACTACATTATTGTGCCACGTTTCAAAGAGATACCACAAACCGTGTTTGATTTACAGTTCCAACTACATGTATCCATATAGGAGAAAACAGAGTGAAACCTAAACATGAAAACGGTTACTGCAAAGGAACGGTTTAACCTAGAAGAACGAAATTTGGTGAGCCAAGTGGGACTGGTGTACTGATCATTAAATGGATGTATCATCAAGATTGGGTGAAAAAATGTTTGCTGAGATTTCAGGAAACTCGTAGTTTTTTGGAAGCTTGGCAACCCCTTTCAATGAAAGTGATTCTCGTCAGTCTCTGCTTGGGGCTACTTCCAGAGGACACAAACCACAGCCATAGAACTTGGAACTACATTATTGTGCCAAGTTTCAAAGAGCTAGCACAAACCGTGTTTGATTTAGAGTTCCAACTACATGTATCCATATAGGAGAAAACAGAGTGAAACCTAAACATGAAAACGGTAACTGCAAATGAACGGTTTAACCTAGAAAACGAAATTTGGTGAGCCAAGTGGGACTGGTGTACTGATCATTACCTGCAAGTATCATCACGATTGGGTGAAAAAATGTTTGCTGAGATTTCCGGAAACTCGTAGTTTTTTGGAAGCTTGGCAACCCCTTTCAATGAAAGTGATTCTCGTCAGTCTCTGCTTGGGGCTACTTCCAGAGGACACAAACCATAGCCATAGAACTTGGAACTACATTATTGTGCCAAGTTTCAAAGAGCTAGCACAAACCGTGTTTGATTTAGAGTTATAACTACATGTATCCATATAGGAGAAAACAGAGTGAAACCTAAACATGAAAACGGTTACTGCAAAGGAACGGTTTAACCTAGAAGAACGAAATTTGGTGAGCCAAGTGGGACTGGTGTACTGATCATTACCTGCAAGTATCATCACGATTGGGTGAAAAAATGTTTGCTGAGATTTCAGGAAACTCGTCGTTTTTTGGAAGCTTGGCAACCCCTTTCAATGAAAGTGATTCTCGTCAGTCTCTGCCTGGGGCTACTTCCAGAGGACACAAACCATAGCCATAGAACTTGGAACTACATTATTGTGCCAAGTTTCAAAGAGCTAGCACAAACCGTGTTTGATTTACAGTTCCAACTACATGTATCCATATAGGAGAAAACAGAGTGAAACCTAAACATGAAAACGGTTACTGCAAAGGAACGGTTTAACCTAGAAGAACGAAATTTGGTGAGCCAAGTGAGACTGGTGTACTGATCATTACCTGCAAGTATCATCATGATTGGGTCAAAAAATGTTTGCTGAGATTTCAGGAAACTCGTAGTTTTTTGTAAGCTTGGCAACCCCTGTCAATGAAAGTGATTCTCGTCAGTCTCTGCTTGGGGCGACTTCCAGAGGACACAAACCATAGCCATAGAACTTGGAACTACATTATTGTTCCAAGTTTCAAAGAGCTAGCACAAACCGTGTTTGATTTACAGTTCCAACTACATGTATCCATATAGGAGAAAACAGAGTGAAACCCAAACATGAAAACGGTTACTGCAAAGGAACAGTTTAACCTAGAAGAACGAAATTTGGTGAGCCAAGTGGGACTGGTGTACTGATCATTAAATGGATGTATCATCACGATTGGGTGAAAAAATGTTTGCTGAGATTTCAGGAAACTCGTAGTTTTTTGGAAGGTTGGCAACCCCTTTCAATGAAAGTGATTCTTGTCAGTCTCTGCTTGGGGCTACTTCCAGAGGACACAAACCATAGCCCTAGAACTTGGAACTACATTATTGTGCCAAGTTTCAAAGAGCTAGCACAAACCGTGTTTGATTTAGACTTCCAACTACATGTATCCATATAGGAGAAAACAGAGTGAAACCTAAACATGAAAACGGTTACTGCAAAGGAACGGTTTAACCTAGAAGAACGAAATTTGGTGAGCCAAGTGGGACTGGTGTACTGATCATTAAATGGATGTATAATCAAGATTGGGTGAAAAAATGTTTGCTGAGATTTCAGGAAACTCGTAGTTTTTTGGAAGCTTGGCAACCCCTTTCAATGAAAGTGATTCTCGTCAGTCTCTGCTTGGGGCTACTTCCAGAGGACACAAACCATAGCCCTAGAACTTGGATCTACATTATTGTGCCAAGTTTCAAAGAGCTAGCACAAACCGTGTTTGATTTAGAGTTCCAACTACATGTATCCATATAGTAGAAAACAGAGTGAAACATAAACATGAAAACGGTTACTGCAAAGGAACGGTTTAACCTAGAAGAACGAAATTTGGTGAGCCAAGTGGGACTGGTGTACTGATCATTAAATGGATGTATCATCAAGATTGGGTGAAAAAATGTTTGCTGAGATTTCAGGAAACTCGTAGTTTTTTGGAAGCTTGGCAACCCCTTTCAATGAAAGTGATTCTCGTCAGTCTCTGCTTGGGGCTACTTCCAGAGGACACAATCCATAGCCATAGAACTTGGAACTACATTATTGTGCCAAGTTTCAAAGAGCTAGCACAAACCGTGTTTGATTTAGAGTTCCAACTACATGTATCCATATAGGAAAAAACAGAGTGAAACCTAAACATGAAAACGGTTACTGCAAAGGAACGGTTTAACCTAGAAGAACGAAATTTGGTGAGCCAAGTGGGACTGGTGTACTGATCATTACCTGCAAGTATCATCACGATTGGGTGAAAAAATGTTTGCTGAGATTTCAGGAAACTCGTAGTTTTTTGGAAGCTTGGCAAGCCCTTTCAATGAAAGTGATTCTCGTCAGTCTCTGCTTGGGGCTACTTCCAGAGGACACAAACCATAGCCCTAGAACTTGGAACTACATTATTGTGCCAAGTTTCAAAGAGCTGGCACAAACCGTGTTTGATTTAGAGTTCCAACTACATGTATCCATATAGGAGAAAACAGAGTGAAACCTAAACATGAAAACGGTTACTGCAAAGGAACGGTTTAACCTAGAAGAACGAAATTTGGTGAGCCAAGTGGGACTGGTGTACTGATCATTAAATGGATGTATCATCAAGATTGGGTGAAAAAATGTTTGCTGAGATTTCAGGAAACTCGTAGTTTTTTGGAAGCTTGGCAACCCCTTTCAATGAAAGTGATTCTCGTCAGTCTCTGCTTGGGGCTACTTCCAGAGGACACAAACCATAGCCCTGGAACTTGGAACTACATTATTGTGCCAAGTTTCAAAGAGCTAGCACAAACCGTGTTTGATTTAGAGTTCCAACTACATGTATCCATATAGGAGAAAACAGAGTGAAACCTAAACATGAAAACGGTTACTGCAAAGGAACGGTTTAACCTAGAAGAACGAAACTTGGTCAGCCAAGTTGGACTGGTGTACTGATCATTAAATGGATGTATCATCAAGATTGGGTGAAAAAATGTTTGCTGAGATTTCAGGAAACTCGTAGTTTTTTGGAAGCTTGGCAACCCCTTTCAATGAAAGTGATTCTCGTCAGTCTCTGCTTGGGGCTACTTCCAGAGGACACAAACCATAGCCATAGAACTTGGAACTACATTATTGTGCCAAGTTTCAAAGAGCTAGCACAAACCGTGTTTGATTTAGAGTTCCAACTACATGTATCCATACAGGAGAAAACAGAGTGAAACCTAAACATGAAAACGGTTACTGCAAAGGAACGGTTTAACCTAGAAGAACGAAATTTGGTGAGCCAAGTGGGACTGGTGTACTGATCATTACCTGCAAGTATCATCACGATTGGGTGAAAAAATGTTTGCTGAGATTTCAGGAAACTCGTAGTTTTTTGGAAGCTTGGCAACCCCTTTCAATGAAAGTGATTCTCGTCAGTCTCTGCTTGGGGTTACTTCCAGAGGACACAATCCATAGCCATAGAACTTGGAACTACATTATTGTGCCAAGTTTCAAAGTGCTAGCACAAACCGTGTTTGATTTAGAGTTCCAACTACATGTATCCATATAGGAGAAAACAGAGTGAAACCTAAACATGAAAACGGTTACTGCAAAGGAACGGTTTAACCTAGAAGAACGAAATTTGGTGAGCCAAGTGGGACTGGTGTACTGATCATTACCTGCAAGTATCATCACGATTGGGTGAAAAAATGTTTGCTGAGATTTCAGGAAACTCGTAGTTTTTTGGAAGCTTGGCAACCCCTTTCAATGAAAGTGATTCTCGTCAGTCTCTGCTTGGGGCTACTTCCAGAGGACACAAACCATAGCCATAGAACTTGGAACTACATTATTGTGCCAAGTTTCAAAGAGCTAGCACAAACCGTGTTTGATTTAGAGTTATAACTACATGTATCCATATAGGAGAAAACAGAGTGAAACCTAAACATGAAAACGGTTACTGCAAAGGAACGGTTTAACCTAGAAGAACGAAATTTGGTGAGCCAAGTGGGACTGGTGTACTGATCATTACCTGCAAGTATCATCACGATTGGGTGAAAAAATGTTTGCTGAGATTTCAGGAAACTCGTCGTTTTTTGGAAGCTTGGCAACCCCTTTCAATGAAAGTGATTCTCGTCAGTCTCTGCCTGGGGCTACTTCCAGAGGACACAAACCATAGCCATAGAACTTGGAACTACATTATTGTGCCAAGTTTCAAAGAGCTAGCACAAACCGTGTTTGATTTACAGTTCCAACTACATGTATCCATATAGGAGAAAACAGAGTGAAACCTAAACATGAAAACGGTTACTGCAAAGGAACGGTTTAACCTAGAAGAACGAAATTTGGTGAGCCAAGTGAGACTGGTGTACTGATCATTACCTGCAAGTATCATCATGATTGGGTCAAAAAATGTTTGCTGAGATTTCAGGAAACTCGTAGTTTTTTGTAAGCTTGGCAACCCCTGTCAATGAAAGTGATTCTCGTCAGTCTCTGCTTGGGGCGACTTCCAGAGGACACAAACCATAGCCATAGAACTTGGAACTACATTATTGTTCCAAGTTTCAAAGAGCTAGCACAAACCGTGTTTGATTTACAGTTCCAACTACATGTATCCATATAGGAGAAAACAGAGTGAAACCCAAACATGAAAACGGTTACTGCAAAGGAACAGTTTAACCTAGAAGAACGAAATTTGGTGAGCCAAGTGGGACTGGTGTACTGATCATTACCTGCAAGTATCATCAAGATTGGGTGAAAAAATGTTTGCTGAGATTTCAGGAAACTCGTCGTTTTTTGGAAGCTTGGCAACCACTTTCAATGAAAGTGATTCTCGTCAGTCTCTGCTGGGGGCTACTTCCAGAGGACACAAACCATAGCCATAGAACTTGGAACTACATTATTGTGCCAAGTTTCAAAGAGCTAGCACAAACCGTGTTTGATTTAGAGTTCCAACTACATGTATCCATATAGGAGAAAACAGAGTGAAACCTAAACATGAAAACGGTTACTGCAAAGGAACGGTTTAACCTAGAAGAACGAAATTTGGTGAGCCAAGTGGGACTGGTGTACTGATCATTACCTGCAAGTATCATCACGATTGGGTGAAAAAATGTTTGCTGAGATTTCAGGAAACTCGTCGTTTTTTGGAAGCTTGGCAACCCCTTTCAATGAAAGTGATTCTCGTCAGTCTCTGCTTGAGGCTACTTCCAGAGGACACAAACCATAGCCATAGAACTTGGAACTACATTATTGTGCCAAGTTTCAAAGAGCTAGCACAAACCGTGTTTGATTTACTGTTCCAACTACATGTATCCATATAGGAGAAAACAGAGTGAAACCTAAACATGAAAACGGTTACTGCAAAGGAACGGTTTAACCTAGAAGAACGAAATTTGGTGAGCCAAGTGAGACTGGTGTACTGATCATTACCTGCAAGTATCATCATGATTGGGTCAAAAAATGTTTGCTGAGATTTCAGGAAACTCGTAGTTTTTTGTAAGCTTGGCAACCCCTGTCAATGAAAGTGATTCTCGTCAGTCTCTGCTTGGGGCGACTTCCAGAGGACACAAACCATAGCCATAGAACTTGGAACTACATTATTGTTCCAAGTTTCAAAGAGCTAGCACAAACCGTGTTTGATTTACAGTTCCAACTACATGTATCCATATAGGAGAAAACAGAGTGAAACCCAAACATGAAAACGGTTACTGCAAAGGAACAGTTTAACCTAGAAGAACGAAATTTGGTGAGCCAAGTGGGACTGGTGTACTGATCATTACCTGCAAGTATCATCAAGATTGGGTGAAAAAATGTTTGCTGAGATTTCAGGAAACTCGTCGTTTTTTGGAAGCTTGGCAACCCCTTTCAATGAAAGTGATTCTCGTCAGTCTCTGCTGGGGGCTACTTCCAGAGGACACAAACCATAGCCATAGAACTTGGAACTACATTATTGTGCCAAGTTTCAAAGAGCTAGCACAAACCGTGTTTGATTTAGAGTTCCAACTACATGTATCCATATAGGAGAAAACAGAGTGAAACCTAAACATGAAAACGGTTACTGCAAAGGAACGGTTTAACCTAGAAGAACGAAATTTGGTGAGCCAAGTGGGACTGGTGTACTGATCATTACCTGCAAGTATCATCACGATTGGGTGAAAAAATGTTTGCTGAGATTTCCGGAAACTCGTAGTTTTTTGGAAGCTTGGCAACCCCTTTCAATGAAAGTGATTCTCGTCAGTCTCTGCTTGGGGCTACTTCCAGAGGACACAAACCATAGCCCTGGAACTTGGAACTACATTATTGTGCCAAGTTTCAAAGAGCTAGCACAAACCGTGTTTGATTTAGAGTTCCAACTACATGTATCCATATAGGAGAAAACAGAGTGAAACCTAAACATGAAAACGATTACTGCAAAGGAACGGTTTAACCTAGAAGAACGAAACTTGGTCAGCCAAGTTGGACTGGTGTACTGATCATTAAATGGATGTATCATCAAGATTGGGTGAAAAAATGTTTGCTGAGATTTCAGGAAACTCGTAGTTTTTTGGAAGCTTGGCAACCCCTTTCAATGAAAGTGATTCTCGTCAGTCTCTGCTTGGGGCTACTTCCAGAGGACACAAACCATAGCCATAGAACTTGGAACTACATTATTGTGCCAAGTTTCAAAGAGCTAGCACAAACCGTGTTTGATTTAGAGTTCCAACTACATGTATCCATACAGGAGAAAACAGAGTGAAACCTAAACATGAAAACGGTTACTGCAAAGGAACGGTTTAACCTAGAAGAACGAAATTTGGTGAGCCAAGTGGGACTGGTGTACTGATCATTACCTGCAAGTATCATCACGATTGGGTGAAAAAATGTTTGCTGAGATTTCAGGAAACTCGTAGTTTTTTGGAAGCTTGGCAACCCCTTTCAATGAAAGTGATTCTCGTCAGTCTCTGCTTGGGGTTACTTCCAGAGGACACAATCCATAGCCATAGAACTTGGAACTACATTATTGTGCCAAGTTTCAAAGTGCTAGCACAAACCGTGTTTGATTTAGAGTTCCAACTACAAGTATCCATATAGGAGAAAACAGAGTGAAACCTAAACATGAAAACGGTTACTGCAAAGGAACGGTTTAACCTAGAAGAACGAAATTTGGTGAGCCAAGTGGGACTGGTGTACTGATCATTACCTGCAAGTATCATCACGATTGGGTGAAAAAATGTTTGCTGAGATTTCAGGAAACTCGTAGTTTTTTGGAAGCTTGGCAAGCCCTTTCAATGAAAGTGATTCTCGTCAGTCTCTGCTTGGGGCTACTTCCAGAGGACACAAACCATAGCCCTAGAACTTGGAACTACATTATTGTGCCACGTTTCAAAGAGATACCACAAACCGTGTTTGATTTACAGTTCCAACTACATGTATCCATATAGGAGAAAACAGAGTGAAACCTAAACATGAAAACGGTTACTGCAAAGGAACGGTTTAACCTAGAAGAACGAAATTTGGTGAGCCAAGTGGGACTGGTGTACTGATCATTAAATGGATGTATCATCAAGATTGGGTGAAAAAATGTTTGCTGAGATTTCAGGAAACTCGTAGTTTTTTGGAAGCTTGGCAACCCCTTTCAATGAAAGTGATTCTCGTCAGTCTCTGCTTGGGGCTACTTCCAGAGGACACAAACCACAGCCATAGAACTTGGAACTACATTATTGTGCCAAGTTTCAAAGAGCTAGCACAAACCGTGTTTGATTTAGAGTTCCAACTACATGTATCCATATAGGAGAAAACAGAGTGAAACCTAAACATGAAAACGGTAACTGCAAAGGAACGGTTTAACCTAGAAAACGAAATTTGGTGAGCCAAGTGGGACTGGTGTACTGATCATTACCTGCAAGTATCATCACGATTGGGTGAAAAAATGTTTGCTGAGATTTCCGGAAACTCGTAGTTTTTTGGAAGCTTGGCAACCCCTTTCAATGAAAGTGATTCTCGTCAGTCTCTGCTTGGGGCTACTTCCAGAGGACACAAACCATAGCCATAGAACTTGGAACTACATTATTGTGCCAAGTTTCAAAGAGCTAGCACAAACCGTGTTTGATTTAGAGTTATAACTACATGTATCCATATAGGAGAAAACAGAGTGAAACCTAAACATGAAAACGGTTACTGCAAAGGAACGGTTTAACCTAGAAGAACGAAATTTGGTGAGCCAAGTGGGACTGGTGTACTGATCATTACCTGCAAGTATCATCACGATTGGGTGAAAAAATGTTTGCTGAGATTTCAGGAAACTCGTCGTTTTTTGGAAGCTTGGCAACCCCTTTCAATGAAAGTGATTCTCGTCAGTCTCTGCCTGGGGCTACTTCCAGAGGACACAAACCATAGCCATAGAACTTGGAACTACATTATTGTGCCAAGTTTCAAAGAGCTAGCACAAACCGTGTTTGATTTACAGTTCCAACTACATGTATCCATATAGGAGAAAACTGAGTGAAACCTAAACATGAAAACGGTTACTGCAAAGGAACGGTTTAACCTAGAAGAACGAAATTTGGTGAGCCAAGTGAGACTGGTGTACTGATCATTACCTGCAAGTATCATCATGATTGGGTCAAAAAATGTTTGCTGAGATTTCAGGAAACTCGTAGTTTTTTGTAAGCTTGGCAACCCCTGTCAATGAAAGTGATTCTCGTCAGTCTCTGCTTGGGGCGACTTCCAGAGGACACAAACCATAGCCATAGAACTTGGAACTACATTATTGTTCCAAGTTTCAAAGAGCTAGCACAAACCGTGTTTGATTTACAGTTCCAACTACATGTATCCATATAGGAGAAAACAGAGTGAAACCCAAACATGAAAACGGTTACTGCAAAGGAACAGTTTAACCTAGAAGAACGAAATTTGGTGAGCCAAGTGGGACTGGTGTACTGATCATTACCTGCAAGTATCATCAAGATTGGGTGAAAAAATGTTTGCTGAGATTTCAGGAAACTCGTAGTTTTTTGGAAGCTTGGCAACCCCTTTCTATGAAAGTGATTCTCGTCAGTCTCTCCTTGGGGCTACTTCCATAGTACACAAACCATTGCCATAGAACTTGGAACTATATTATTGTGCCAAGTTTCAAAGAGCTAGCACAAACCGTGTTTGATTTAGAGTTCCAACTACATGTATCCATATAGGAGAAAACAGAGTGAAACCTAAACATGAAAACGGTTACTGCAAAGGAACGGTTTAACATAGAAGAACGAAATTTGGTGAGCCAAGTGGGACTGGTGTACTGATCATTAAATGGATGTATCATCACGATTGGGTGAAAAAATGTTTGCTGAGATTTCAGGAAACTCGTAGTTTTTTGGAAGGTTGGCAACCCCTTTCAATGAAAGTGATTCTTGTCAGTCTCTGCTTGGGGCTACTTCCAGAGGACACAAACCATAGCCCTAGAACTTGGAACTACATTATTGTGCCAAGTTTCAAAGAGCTAGCACAAACCGTGTTTGATTTAGACTTCCAACTACATGTATCCATATAGGAGAAAACAGAGTGAAACCTAAACATGAAAACGGTTACTGCAAAGGAACGGTTTAACCTAGAAGAACGAAATTTGGTGAGCCAAGTGGGACTGGTGTACTGATCATTAAATGGATGTATAATCAAGATTGGGTGAAAAAATGTTTGCTGAGATTTCAGGAAACTCGTAGTTTTTTGGAAGCTTGGCAACCCCTTTCAATGAAAGTGATTCTCGTCAGTCTCTGCTTGGGGCTACTTCCAGAGGACACAAACCATAGCCCTAGAACTTGGATCTACATTATTGTGCCAAGTTTCAAAGAGCTAGCACAAACCGTGTTTGATTTAGAGTTCCAACTACATGTATCCATATAGTAGAAAACAGAGTGAAACATAAACATGAAAAACGGTTACTGCAAAGGAACGGTTTAACCTAGAAGAACGAAATTTGGTGAGCCAAGTGGGACTGGTGTACTGATCATTAAATGGATGTATCATCAAGATTGGGTGAAAAAATGTTTGCTGAGATTTCAGGAAACTCGTAGTTTTTTGGAAGCTTGGCAACCCCTTTCAATGAAAGTGATTCTCGTCAGTCTCTGCTTGGGGCTACTTCCAGAGGACACAATCCATAGCCATAGAACTTGGAACTACATTATTGTGCCAAGTTTCAAAGAGCTAGCACAAACCGTGTTTGATTTAGAGTTCCAACTACATGTATCCATATAGGAAAAAACAGAGTGAAACCTAAACATGAAAACGGTTACTGCAAAGGAACGGTTTAACCTAGAAGAACGAAATTTGGTGAGCCAAGTGGGACTGGTGTACTGATCATTACCTGCAAGTATCATCACGATTGGGTGAAAAAATGTTTGCTGAGATTTCAGGAAACTCGTAGTTTTTTGGAAGCTTGGCAAGCCCTTTCAATGAAAGTGATTCTCGTCAGTCTCTGCTTGGGGCTACTTCCAGAGGACACAAACCATAGCCCTAGAACTTGGAACTACATTATTGTGCCAAGTTTCAAAGAGCTGGCACAAACCGTGTTTGATTTAGAGTTCCAACTACATGTATCCATATAGGAGAAAACAGAGTGAAACCTAAACATGAAAACGGTTACTGCAAAGGAACGGTTTAACCTAGAAGAACGAAATTTGGTGAGCCAAGTGGGACTGGTGTACTGATCATTAAATGGATGTATCATCAAGATTGGGTGAAAAAATGTTTGCTGAGATTTCAGGAAACTCGTAGTTTTTTGGAAGCTTGGCAACCCCTTTCAATGAAAGTGATTCTCGTCAGTCTCTGCTTGGGGCTACTTCCAGAGGACACAAACCATAGCCCTGGAACTTGGAACTACATTATTGTGCCAAGTTTCAAAGAGCTAGCACAAACCGTGTTTGATTTAGAGTTCCAACTACATGTATCCATATAGGAGAAAACAGAGTGAAACCTAAACATGAAAACGGTTACTGCAAAGGAACGGTTTAACCTAGAAGAACGAAACTTGGTCAGCCAAGTTGGACTGGTGTACTGATCATTAAATGGATGTATCATCAAGATTGGGTGAAAAAATGTTTGCTGAGATTTCAGGAAACTCGTAGTTTTTTGGAAGCTTGGCAACCCCTTTCAATGAAAGTGATTCTCGTCAGTCTCTGCTTGGGGCTACTTCCAGAGGACACAAACCATAGCCATAGAACTTGGAACTACATTATTGTGCCAAGTTTCAAAGAGCTAGCACAAACCGTGTTTGATTTAGAGTTCCAACTACATGTATCCATACAGGAGAAAACAGAGTGAAACCTAAACATGAAAACGGTTACTGCAAAGGAACGGTTTAACCTAGAAGAACGAAATTTGGTGAGCCAAGTGGGACTGGTGTACTGATCATTACCTGCAAGTATCATCACGATTGGGTGAAAAAATGTTTGCTGAGATTTCAGGAAACTCGTAGTTTTTTGGAAGCTTGGCAACCCCTTTCAATGAAAGTGATTCTCGTCAGTCTCTGCTTGGGGTTACTTCCAGAGGACACAATCCATAGCCATAGAACTTGGAACTACATTATTGTGCCAAGTTTCAAAGTGCTAGCACAAACCGTGTTTGATTTAGAGTTCCAACTACATGTATCCATATAGGAGAAAACAGAGTGAAACCTAAACATGAAAACGGTTACTGCAAAGGAACGGTTTAACCTAGAAGAACGAAATTTGGTGAGCCAAGTGGGACTGGTGTACTGATCATTACCTGCAAGTATCATCACGATTGGGTGAAAAAATGTTTGCTGAGATTTCAGGAAACTCGTAGTTTTTTGGAAGCTTGGCAACCCCTTTCAATGAAAGTGATTCTCGTCAGTCTCTGCTTGGGGCTACTTCCAGAGGACACAAACCATAGCCATAGAACTTGGAACTACATTATTGTGCCAAGTTTCAAAGAGCTAGCACAAACCGTGTTTGATTTAGAGTTATAACTACATGTATCCATATAGGAGAAAACAGAGTGAAACCTAAACATGAAAACGGTTACTGCAAAGGAACGGTTTAACCTAGAAGAACGAAATTTGGTGAGCCAAGTGGGACTGGTGTACTGATCATTACCTGCAAGTATCATCACGATTGGGTGAAAAAATGTTTGCTGAGATTTCAGGAAACTCGTCGTTTTTTGGAAGCTTGGCAACCCCTTTCAATGAAAGTGATTCTCGTCAGTCTCTGCCTGGGGCTACTTCCAGAGGACACAAACCATAGCCATAGAACTTGGAACTACATTATTGTGCCAAGTTTCAAAGAGCTAGCACAAACCGTGTTTGATTTACAGTTCCAACTACATGTATCCATATAGGAGAAAACAGAGTGAAACCTAAACATGAAAACGGTTACTGCAAAGGAACGGTTTAACCTAGAAGAACGAAATTTGGTGAGCCAAGTGAGACTGGTGTACTGATCATTACCTGCAAGTATCATCATGATTGGGTCAAAAAATGTTTGCTGAGATTTCAGGAAACTCGTAGTTTTTTGTAAGCTTGGCAACCCCTGTCAATGAAAGTGATTCTCGTCAGTCTCTGCTTGGGGCGACTTCCAGAGGACACAAACCATAGCCATAGAACTTGGAACTACATTATTGTTCCAAGTTTCAAAGAGCTAGCACAAACCGTGTTTGATTTACAGTTCCAACTACATGTATCCATATAGGAGAAAACAGAGTGAAACCCAAACATGAAAACGGTTACTGCAAAGGAACAGTTTAACCTAGAAGAACGAAATTTGGTGAGCCAAGTGGGACTGGTGTACTGATCATTACCTGCAAGTATCATCAAGATTGGGTGAAAAAATGTTTGCTGAGATTTCAGGAAACTCGTCGTTTTTTGGAAGCTTGGCAACCACTTTCAATGAAAGTGATTCTCGTCAGTCTCTGCTGGGGGCTACTTCCAGAGGACACAAACCATAGCCATAGAACTTGGAACTACATTATTGTGCCAAGTTTCAAAGAGCTAGCACAAACCGTGTTTGATTTAGAGTTCCAACTACATGTATCCATATAGGAGAAAACAGAGTGAAACCTAAACATGAAAACGGTTACTGCAAAGGAACGGTTTAACCTAGAAGAACGAAATTTGGTGAGCCAAGTGGGACTGGTGTACTGATCATTACCTGCAAGTATCATCACGATTGGGTGAAAAAATGTTTGCTGAGATTTCAGGAAACTCGTCGTTTTTTGGAAGCTTGGCAACCCCTTTCAATGAAAGTGATTCTCGTCAGTCTCTGCCTTGAGGCTACTTCCAGAGGACACAAACCATAGCCATAGAACTTGGAACTACATTATTGTGCCAAGTTTCAAAGAGCTAGCACAAACCGTGTTTGATTTACTGTTCCAACTACATGTATCCATATAGGAGAAAACAGAGTGAAACTAAACATGAAAACGGTTACTGCAAAGGAACGGTTTAACCTAGAAGAACGAAATTTGGTGAGCCAAGTGAGACTGGTGTACTGATCATTACCTGCAAGTATCATCATGATTGGGTCAAAAAATGTTTGCTGAGATTTCAGGAAACTCGTAGTTTTTTGTAAGCTTGGCAACCCCTGTCAATGAAAGTGATTCTCGTCAGTCTCTGCTTGGGGCGACTTCCAGAGGACACAAACCATAGCCATAGAACTTGGAACTACATTATTGTTCCAAGTTTCAAAGAGCTAGCACAAACCGTGTTTGATTTACAGTTCCAACTACATGTATCCATATAGGAGAAAACAGAGTGAAACCCAAACATGAAAACGGTTACTGCAAAGGAACAGTTTAACCTAGAAGAACGAAATTTGGTGAGCCAAGTGGGACTGGTGTACTGATCATTACCTGCAAGTATCATCAAGATTGGGTGAAAAAATGTTTGCTGAGATTTCAGGAAACTCGTCGTTTTTTGGAAGCTTGGCAACCCCTTTCAATGAAAGTGATTCTCGTCAGTCTCTGCTGGGGGCTACTTCCAGAGGACACAAACCATAGCCATAGAACTTGGAACTACATTATTGTGCCAAGTTTCAAAGAGCTAGCACAAACCGTGTTTGATTTAGAGTTCCAACTACATGTATCCATATAGGAGAAAACAGAGTGAAACCTAAACATGAAAACGGTTACTGCAAAGGAACGGTTTAACCTAGAAGAACGAAATTTGGTGAGCCAAGTGGGACTGGTGTACTGATCATTACCTGCAAGTATCATCACGATTGGGTGAAAAAATGTTTGCTGAGATTTCCGGAAACTCGTAGTTTTTTGGAAGCTTGGCAACCCCTTTCAATGAAAGTGATTCTCGTCAGTCTCTGCTTGGGGCTACTTCCAGAGGACACAAACCATAGCCCTGGAACTTGGAACTACATTATTGTGCCAAGTTTCAAAGAGCTAGCACAAACCGTGTTTGATTTAGAGTTCCAACTACATGTATCCATATAGGAGAAAACAGAGTGAAACCTAAACATGAAAACGATTACTGCAAAGGAACGGTTTAACCTAGAAGAACGAAACTTGGTCAGCCAAGTTGGACTGGTGTACTGATCATTAAATGGATGTATCATCAAGATTGGGTGAAAAAATGTTTGCTGAGATTTCAGGAAACTCGTAGTTTTTTGGAAGCTTGGCAACCCCTTTCAATGAAAGTGATTCTCGTCAGTCTCTGCTTGGGGCTACTTCCAGAGGACACAAACCATAGCCATAGAACTTGGAACTACATTATTGTGCCAAGTTTCAAAGAGCTAGCACAAACCGTGTTTGATTTAGAGTTCCAACTACATGTATCCATACAGGAGAAAACAGAGTGAAACCTAAACATGAAAACGGTTACTGCAAAGGAACGGTTTAACCTAGAAGAACGAAATTTGGTGAGCCAAGTGGGACTGGTGTACTGATCATTACCTGCAAGTATCATCACGATTGGGTGAAAAAATGTTTGCTGAGATTTCAGGAAACTCGTAGTTTTTTGGAAGCTTGGCAACCCCTTTCAATGAAAGTGATTCTCGTCAGTCTCTGCTTGGGATTACTTCCAGAGGACACAATCCATAGCCATAGAACTTGGAACTACATTATTGTGCCAAGTTTCAAAGTGCTAGCACAAACCGTGTTTGATTTAGAGTTCCAACTACAAGTATCCATATAGGAGAAAACAGAGTGAAACCTAAACATGAAAACGGTTACTGCAAAGGAACGGTTTAACCTAGAAGAACGAAATTTGGTGAGCCAAGTGGGACTGGTGTACTGATCATTACCTGCAAGTATCATCACGATTGGGTGAAAAAATGTTTGCTGAGATTTCAGGAAACTCGTAGTTTTTTGGAAGCTTGGCAAGCCCTTTCAATGAAAGTGATTCTCGTCAGTCTCTGCTTGGGGCTACTTCCAGAGGACACAAACCATAGCCCTAGAACTTGGAACTACATTATTGTGCCACGTTTCAAAGAGATACCACAAACCGTGTTTGATTTACAGTTCCAACTACATGTATCCATATAGGAGAAAACAGAGTGAAACCTAAACATGAAAACGGTTACTGCAAAGGAACGGTTTAACCTAGAAGAACGAAATTTGGTGAGCCAAGTGGGACTGGTGTACTGATCATTAAATGGATGTATCATCAAGATTGGGTGAAAAAATGTTTGCTGAGATTTCAGGAAACTCGTAGTTTTTTGGAAGCTTGGCAACCCCTTTCAATGAAAGTGATTCTCGTCAGTCTCTGCTTGGGGCTACTTCCAGAGGACACAAACCACAGCCATAGAACTTGGAACTACATTATTGTGCCAAGTTTCAAAGAGCTAGCACAAACCGTGTTTGATTTAGAGTTCCAACTACATGTATCCATATAGGAGAAAACAGAGTGAAACCTAAACATGAAAACGGTAACTGCAAAGGAACGGTTTAACCTAGAAAACGAAATTTGGTGAGCCAAGTGGGACTGGTGTACTGATCATTACCTGCAAGTATCATCACGATTGGGTGAAAAAATGTTTGCTGAGATTTCCGGAAACTCGTAGTTTTTTGGAAGCTTGGCAACCCCTTTCAATGAAAGTGATTCTCGTCAGTCTCTGCTTGGGGCTACTTCCAGAGGACACAAACCATAGCCATAGAACTTGGAACTACATTATTGTGCCAAGTTTCAAAGAGCTAGCACAAACCGTGTTTGATTTAGAGTTATAACTACATGTATCCATATAGGAGAAAACAGAGTGAAACCTAAACATGAAAACGGTTACTGCAAAGGAACGGTTTAACCTAGAAGAACGAAATTTGGTGAGCCAAGTGGGACTGGTGTACTGATCATTACCTGCAAGTATCATCACGATTGGGTGAAAAAATGTTTGCTGAGATTTCAGGAAACTCGTCGTTTTTTGGAAGCTTGGCAACCCCTTTCAATGAAAGTGATTCTCGTCAGTCTCTGCCTGGGGCTACTTCCAGAGGACACAAACCATAGCCATAGAACTTGGAACTACATTATTGTGCCAAGTTTCAAAGAGCTAGCACAAACCGTGTTTGATTTACAGTTCCAACTACATGTATCCATATAGGAGAAAACTGAGTGAAACCTAAACATGAAAACGGTTACTGCAAAGGAACGGTTTAACCTAGAAGAACGAAATTTGGTGAGCCAAGTGAGACTGGTGTACTGATCATTACCTGCAAGTATCATCATGATTGGGTCAAAAAATGTTTGCTGAGATTTCAGGAAACTCGTAGTTTTTTGTAAGCTTGGCAACCCCTGTCAATGAAAGTGATTCTCGTCAGTCTCTGCTTGGGGCGACTTCCAGAGGACACAAACCATAGCCATAGAACTTGGAACTACATTATTGTTCCAAGTTTCAAAGAGCTAGCACAAACCGTGTTTGATTTACAGTTCCAACTACATGTATCCATATAGGAGAAAACAGAGTGAAACCCAAACATGAAAACGGTTACTGCAAAGGAACAGTTTAACCTAGAAGAACGAAATTTGGTGAGCCAAGTGGGACTGGTGTACTGATCATTACCTGCAAGTATCATCACGATTGGGTGAAAAAATGTTTGCTGAGATTTCAGGAAACTCGTCGTTTTTTGGAAGCTTGGCAACCCCTTTCAATGAAAGTGATTCTCGTCAGTCTCTGCCTGGGGCTACTTCCAGAGGACACAAACCATAGCCATAGAACTTGGAACTACATTATTGTGCCAAGTTTCAAAGAGCTAGCACAAACCGTGTTTGATTTACAGTTCCAACTACATGTATCCATATAGGAGAAAACTGAGTGAAACCTAAACATGAAAACGGTTACTGCAAAGGAACGGTTTAACCTAGAAGAACGAAATTTGGTGAGCCAAGTGAGACTGGTGTACTGATCATTACCTGCAAGTATCATCATGATTGGGTCAAAAAATGTTTGCTGAGATTTCAGGAAACTCGTAGTTTTTTGTAAGCTTGGCAACCCCTGTCAATGAAAGTGATTCTCGTCAGTCTCTGCTTGGGGCGACTTCCAGAGGACACAAACCATAGCCATAGAACTTGGAACTACATTATTGTTCCAAGTTTCAAAGAGCTAGCACAAACCGTGTTTGATTTACAGTTCCAACTACATGTATCCATATAGGAGAAAACAGAGTGAAACCCAAACATGAAAACGGTTACTGCAAAGGAACAGTTTAACCTAGAAGAACGAAATTTGGTGAGCCAAGTGGGACTGGTGTACTGATCATTACCTGCAAGTATCATCAAGATTGGGTGAAAAAATGTTTGCTGAGATTTCAGGAAACTCGTCGTTTTTTGGAAGCTTGGCAACCCCTTTCAATGAAAGTGATTCTCGTCAGTCTCTGCTGGGGGCTACTTCCAGAGGACACAAACCATAGCCATAGAACTTGGAACTACATTATTGTGCCAAGTTTCAAAGAGCTAGCACAAACCGTGTTTGATTTAGAGTTCCAACTACATGTATCCATATAGGAGAAAACAGAGTGAAACCTAAACATGAAAACGGTTACTGCAAAGGAACGGTTTAACCTAGAAGAACGAAATTTGGTGAGCCAAGTGGGACTGGTGTACTGATCATTACCTGCAAGTATCATCACGATTGGGTGAAAAAATGTTTGCTGAGATTTCAGGAAACTCGTAGTTTTTTGGAAGCTTGGCAACCCCTTTCAATGAAAGTGATTCTCGTCAGTCTCTGCTTGAGGCTACTTCCAGAGGACACAAACCATAGCCATAGAACTTGGAACTACATTATTGTGCCAAGTTTCAAAGAGCTAGCACAAACCGTGTTTGATTTACAGTTCCAACTACATGTATCCATATAGGAGAAAACAGAGTGAAACCTAAACATGAAAACGGTTACTGCAAAGGAACGGTTTAACCTAGAAGAACAAAATTTGGTGAGCCAAGTGGGACTGGTGTACTGATCATTACCTGCAAGTATCATCACGATTGGGTGAAAAAATATTTGCTGAGATTTCAGGAAACTCGTAGTTTTTTGGAAGCTTGGCAACCCCTTTCTATGAAAGTGATTCTCGTCAGTCTCTCCTTGGGGCTACTTCCATAGTACACAAACCATTGCCATAGAACTTGGAACTATATTATTGTGCCAAGTTTCAAAGAGCTAGCACAAACCGTGTTTGATTTAGAGTTCCAACTACATGTATCCATATAGGAGAAAACAGAGTGAAACCTAAACATGAAAACGGTTACTGCAAAGGAACGGTTTAACATAGAAGAACGAAATTTGGTGAGCCAAGTGGGACTGGTGTACTGATCATTAAATGGATGTATCATCACGATTGGGTGAAAAAATGTTTGCTGAGATTTCAGGAAACTCGTAGTTTTTTGGAAGGTTGGCAACCCCTTTCAATGAAAGTGATTCTTGTCAGTCTCTGCTTGGGGCTACTTCCAGAGGACACAAACCATAGCCCTAGAACTTGGAACTACATTATTGTGCCAAGTTTCAAAGAGCTAGCACAAACCGTGTTTGATTTAGACTTCCAACTACATGTATCCATATAGGAGAAAACAGAGTGAAACCTAAACATGAAAACGGTTACTGCAAAGGAACGGTTTAACCTAGAAGAACGAAATTTGGTGAGCCAAGTGGGACTGGTGTACTGATCATTAAATGGATGTATAATCAAGATTGGGTGAAAAAATGTTTGCTGAGATTTCAGGAAACTCGTAGTTTTTTGGAAGCTTGGCAACCCCTTTCAATGAAAGTGATTCTCGTCAGTCTCTGCTTGGGGCTACTTCCAGAGGACACAAACCATAGCCATAGAACTTGGAACTACATTATTGTGCCAAGTTTCAAAGAGCTAGCACAAACCGTGTTTGATTTAGAGTTCCAAATACATGTATCCATATAGGAGAAAACAGAGTGAAACCTAAACATGAAAACGGTTACTGCAAAGGAACGGTTTTACCTAGAAGAACGAAATTTGGTGAGTCAAGTAGGACTGGTGTACTGATCATTACCTGCAAGTATCATCACGATTGGGTGAAAAAATGTTTGCTGAGATTTCAGGAAACTCGTAGTTTTTTGGAAGCTTGGCAACCCCTTTCAATGAAAGTGATTCTCGTCAGTCTCTGCTTGGGGCTACTTCCAGAGGAAACAAACCATAGCCATAGAACTTGGAACTACATTATTGTGCCAAGTTTCAAAGAGCTAGCACAAACCGTGTTTGATTTAGACTTCCAACTACATGTATCCATATAGGAGAAAACAGAGTGAAACCTAAACATGAAAACGGTTACTGCAATGGAACGGTTTAACCTAGAAGAACGAAATTTGGTGAGCCAAGTGGGACTGGTGTACTGATCATTACCTGCAAGTATCATCACGTTTGGGTGAAAAAATGTTTGCTGAGATATCCGGAAACTCGTAGTTTTTTGGAAGCTTGGCAACCCCTTTCAATGAAAGTGATTCTCGTCAGTCTCTGCTTGGGGCTACTTCCAGAGGACACAAACCATAGCCATAGAACTTGGAACTACATTATTGTGCCAAGTTTCAAAGAGCTAGCACAAACCGTGTTTGATTTAGAGTTATAACTACATGTATCCATATAGGAGAAAACAGAGTGAAACCTAAACATGAAAACGGTTACTGCAAAGGAACGGTTTAACCTAGAAGAACGAAATTTGGTGAGCCAAGTGGGACTGGTGTACTGATCATTACCTGCAAGTATCATCACGATTGGGTGAAAAAATGTTTGCTGAGATTTCAGGAAACTCGTCGTTTTTTGGAAGCTTGGCAACCCCTTTCAATGAAAGTGATTCTCGTCAGTCTCTGCCTGGGGCTACTTCCAGAGGACACAAACCATAGCCATAGAACTTGGAACTACATTATTGTGCCAAGTTTCAAAGAGCTAGCACAAACCGTGTTTGATTTACAGTTCCAACTACATGTATCCATATAGGAGAAAACAGAGTGAAACCTAAACATGAAAACGGTTACTGCAAAGGAACGGTTTAACCTAGAAGAACGAAATTTGGTGAGCCAAGTGAGACTGGTGTACTGATCATTACCTGCAAGTATCATCATGATTGGGTCAAAAAATGTTTGCTGAGATTTCAGGAAACTCGTAGTTTTTTGTAAGCTTGGCAACCCCTGTCAATGAAAGTGATTCTCGTCAGTCTCTGCTTGGGGCGACTTCCAGAGGACACAAACCATAGCCATAGAACTTGGAACTACATTATTGTTCCAAGTTTCAAAGAGCTAGCACAAACCGTGTTTGATTTACAGTTCCAACTACATGTATCCATAGAGGAGAAAACAGAGTGAAACCCAAACATGAAAACGGTTACTGCAAAGGAACAGTTTAACCTAGAAGAACGAAATTTGGTGAGCCAAGTGGGACTGGTGTACTGATCATTACCTGCAAGTATCATCAAGATTGGGTGAAAAAATGTTTGCTGAGATTTCAGGAAACTCGTCGTTTTTTGGAAGCTTGGCAACCCCTTTCAATGAAAGTGATTCTCGTCAGTCTCTGCTGGGGGCTACTTCCAGAGGACACAAACCATAGCCATAGAACTTGGAACTACATTATTGTGCCAAGTTTCAAAGAGCTAGCACAAACCGTGTTTGATTTAGAGTTCCAACTACATGTATCCATATAGGAGAAAACAGAGTGAAACCTAAACATGAAAACGGTTACTGCAAAGGAACGGTTTAACCTAGAAGAACGAAATTTGGTGAGCCAAGTGGGACTGGTGTACTGATCATTACCTGCAAGTATCATCACGATTGGGTGAAAAAATGTTTGCTGAGATTTCAGGAAACTCGTAGTTTTTTGGAAGCTTGGCAACCCCTTTCAATGAAAGTGATTCTCGAGAGTCTCTGCTTGAGGCTACTTCCAGAGGACACAAACCATAGCCATAGAACTTGGAACTACATTATTGTGCCAAGTTTCAAAGAGCTAGCACAAACCGTGTTTGATTTACAGTTCCAACTACATGTATCCATATAGGAGAAAACAGAGTGAAACCTAAACATGAAAACGGTTACTGCAAAGGAACGGTTTAACCTAGAAGAACAAAATTTGGTGAGCCAAGTGGGACTGGTGTACTGATCATTACCTGCAAGTATCATCACGATTGGGTGAAAAAATATTTGCTGAGATTTCAGGAAACTCGTAGTTTTTTGGAAGCTTGGCAACCCCTTTCTATGAAAGTGATTCTCGTCAGTCTCTCCTTGGGGCTACTTCCATAGTACACAAACCATTGCCATAGAACTTGGAACTATATTATTGTGCCAAGTTTCAAAGAGCTAGCACAAACCGTGTTTGCTTTAGAGTTCCAACTACATGTATCCATATAGGAGAAAACAGAGTGAAACCTAAACATGAAAACGGTTACTGCAAAGGAACGGTTTAACATAGAAGAACGAAATTTGGTGAGCCAAGTGGGACTGGTGTACTGATCATTAAATGGATGTATCATCACGATTGGGTGAAAAAATGTTTGCTGAGATTTCAGGAAACTCGTAGTTTTTTGGAAGGTTGGCAACCCCTTTCAATGAAAGTGATTCTTGTCAGTCTCTGCTTGGGGCTACTTCCAGAGGACACAAACCATAGCCCTAGAACTTGGAACTACATTATTGTGCCAAGTTTCAAAGAGCTAGCACAAACCGTGTTTGATTTAGACTTCCAACTACATGTATCCATATAGGAGAAAACAGAGTGAAACCTAAACATGAAAACGGTTACTGCAAAGGAACGGTTTAACCTAGAAGAACGAAACTTGGTGAGCCAAGTGGGACTGGTGTACTGATCATTAAATGGATGTATAATCAAGATTGGGTGAAAAAATGTTTGCTGAGATTTCAGGAAACTCGTAGTTTTTTGGAAGCTTGGCAACCCCTTTCAATGAAAGTGATTCTCGTCAGTCTCTGCTTGGGGCTACTTCCAGAGGACACAAACCATAGCCATAGAACTTGGAACTACATTATTGTGCCAAGTTTCAAAGAGCTAGCACAAACCGTGTTTGATTTACAGTTCCAAATACATGTATCCATATAGGAGAAAACAGAGTGAAACCTAAACATGAAAACGGTTACTGCAAAGGAACGGTTTTACCTAGAAGAACGAAATTTGGTGAGCCAAGTGGGACTGGTGTACTGATCATTACCTGCAAGTATCATCACGATTGGGTGAAAAAATGTTTGCTGAGATTTCAGGAAACTCGTAGTTTTTTGGAAGCTTGGCAACCCCTTTCAATGAAAGTGATTCTCGTCAGTCTCTGCTTGGGGCTACTTCCAGAGGACACAAACCATAGCCATAGAACTTGGAACTACATTATTGTGCCAAGTTTCAAAGAGCTAGCACAAACCGTGTTTGATTTAGACTTCCAACTACATGTATCCATATAGGAGAAAACAGAGTGAAACCTAAACATGAAAACGGTTACTGCAATGGAACGGTTTAACCTAGAAGAACGAAATTTGGTGAGCCAAGTGGGACTGGTGTACTGATCATTACCTGCAAGTATCATCACGTTTGGGTGAAAAAATGTTTGCTGAGATATCCGGAAACTCGTAGTTTTTTGGAAGCTTGGCAACCCCTTTCAATGAAAGTGATTCTCGTCAGTCTCTGCTTGGGGCTACTTCCAGAGGACACAAACCATAGCCATAGAACTTGGAACTACATTATTGTGCCAAGTTTCAAAGAGATAGCACAAACCGTGTTTGATTTACAGTTCGAACTACATGTATCCATATAGGAAAAAACAGAGTGAAACCTAAACATGAAAACGGTTACTGCAAAGGAACGGTTTAACCTAGAAGAACGAAATTTGGTGAGCCAAGTGGGACTGGTGTACTGATCATTACCTGCAAGTATCATCAAGATTGGGTGAAAAAATGTTTGCAGAGATTTCAGGAAACTCGTCGTTTTTTGGAAGCTTGGCAACCCCTTTCAATGAAAGTGATTCTCGTCAGTCTCTGCTTGGGGCTACTTCCAGAGGACACAATCCATAGCCATAGAACTTGGAACTACATTATTGTGCCAAGTTTCAAAGAGATAGCACAAACCGTGTTTGATTTACAGTTCGAACTACATGTATCCATATAGGAAAAAACAGAGTGAAACCTAAACATGAAAACGGTTACTGCAAAGGAACGGTTTAACCTAGAAGAACGAAATTTGGTGAGCCAAGTGGGACTGGTGTACTGATCATTACCTGCAAGTATCATCACGATTGGGTGAAAAAATGTTTGCTGAGATTTCAGGAAACTCGTAGTTTTTTGGAAGCTTGGCAACCCCTTTCAATGAAAGTGATTCTCGTCAGTCTCTGCTTGGGGCTACTTCCAGAGGACACAAACCATAGCCCTAGAACTTGGAACTACATTATTGTGCCAAGTTTCAAAGAGCTAGCACAAACCGTGTTTGATTTAGACTTCCAACTACATGTATCCATATAGGAGAAAACAGAGTGAAACCTAAACATGAAAACGGTTACTGCAAAGGAACGGTTTAACCTAGAAGAACGAAATTTGGTGAGCCAAGTGGGACTGGTGTACTGATCATTAAATGGATGTATCATCAAGATTGGGTGAAAAAATGTTTGCTGAGATTTCAGGAAACTCGTAGTTTTTTGGAAGCTTGGCAACCCCTTTCAATGAAAGTGATTCTCGTCAGTCTCTGCTTGGGGGTACTTCCAGAGGACACAATCCATAGCCATAGAACTTGGAACTACATTATTGTGCCAAGTTTCAAAGTGCTAGCACAAACCGTGTTTGATTTAGAGTTCCAACTACATGTATCCATATAGGAGAAAACAGAGTGAAACCTAACCATGAAAACGGTTACTGCAAAGGAACGGTTTAACCTAGAAGAACGAAATTTGGTGAGCCAAGTGGGACTGGTGTACTGATCATTACCTGCAAGTATCATCACGATTTGGTGAAAAAATGTTTGCTGAGATTTCAGGAAACTCGTAGTTTTTTGGAAGCTTGGCAACCCCTTTCAATGAAAGTGATTCTCGTCAGTCTCTGCTTGGGGCTACTTCCAGAGGACACAAACCATAGCCATAGAACTTGGAACTACATTATTGTGCCAAGTTTCAAAGAGCTAGCACAAACCGTGTTTGATTTAGAGTTCCAACTACATGTATCCATATAGGAGAAAACAGAGTGAAACCTAAACATGTAAACGGTTACTGCAAAGGAACGGTTTAACCTAGAAGAACGAAATTTGGTGAGCCAAGTGGGACTGGTGTACTGATCATTACCTGCAAGTATTATCACGATTGGGTGAAAAAATGTTTGCTGAGATTTCAGGAAACTCGTAGTTTTTTGGAAGGTTGGCAACCCCTTTCAATGAAAGTGATTCTCGTCAGTCTCTGCTTGGGGCTACTTCCAGAGGACACAAACCATAGCCCTAGAACTTGGATCTACATTATTGTGCCAAGTTTCAAAGAGCTAGCACAAACCGTGTTTGATTTAGAGTTCCAACTACATGTATCCATATAGTAGAAAACAGAGTGAAACATAAACATGAAAACGGTTACTGCAAAGGAACGGTTTAACCTAGAAGAACGAAATTTGGTGAGCCAAGTGGGACTGGTGTACTGATCATTAAATGGATGTATCATCAAGATTGGGTGAAAAAATGTTTGCTGAGATTTCAGGAAACTCGTAGTTTTTTGGAAGCTTGGCAACCCCTTTCAATGAAAGTGATTCTCGTCAGTCTCTGCTTGGGGCTACTTCCAGAGGACACAAACCATAGCCATAGAACTTGGAACTACATTATTGTGCCAAGTTTGAAAGAGCTAGCACAAACCGTGTTTGATTTAGAGTTCCAACTACATGTATCCATATAGGAGAAAACAGAGTGAAACCTAAACATGAAAACGGTTACTGCAAAGGAACGGTTTAACCTAGAAGAACGAAATTTGGTGAGCCAAGTGGGACTGGTGTACTGATCATTACCTGCAAGTATCATCACGATTGGGTGAAAAAATGTTTGCTGAGATTTCCGGAAACTCGTAGTTTTTTGGAAGCTTGGCAACCCCTTTCAATGAAAGTGATTCTCGTCAGTCTCTGCTTGGGCTACTTCCAGAGGACACAAACCATAGCCCTAAAACTTGGAACTACATTATTGTGCCAAGTTTCAAAGAGCTGGCACAAACCGTGTTTGATTTAGAGTTCCAACTACATGTATCCATATAGGAGAAAACAGAGTGAAACCTAAACATGAAAACGGTTACTGCAAAGGAACGGTTTAACCTAGAAGAACGAAATTTGGTGAGCCAAGTGGGACTGGTGTACTGATCATTAAATGGATGTATCATCAAGATTGGGTGAAAAAATGTTTGCTGAGATTTCAGGAAACTCGTAGTTTTTTGGAAGCTTGGCAACCCCTTTCAATGAAAGTGATTCTCGTCAGTCTCTGCTTGGGGGTACTTCCAGAGGACACAATCCATAGCCATAGAACTTGGAACTACATTATTGTGCCAAGTTTCAAAGTGCTAGCACAAACCGTGTTTGATTTAGAGTTCCAACTACATGTATCCATATAGGAGAAAACAGAGTGAAACCTAAACATGAAAACGGTTACTGCAAAGGAACCGTTTAACCTAGAAGAACGAAATTTGGTGAGCCAAGTGGGACTGGTGTACTGATCATTACCTGCAAGTATCATCACGATTGGGTGAAAAAATGTTTGCTGAGATTTCAGGAAACTCGTAGTTTTTTGGAAGCTTGGCAACCCTTTCAATGAAAGTGATTCTCGTCAGTCTCTGCTTGGGGCTACTTCCAGAGGACACAAACCATAGCCCTGGAACTTGGAACTACATTATTGTGCCAAGTTTCAAAGAGCTAGCACAAACCGTGTTTGATTTAGACTTCCAACTACATGTATCCATATAGGAGAAAACAGAGTGAAACCTAAACATGAAAACGGTTACTGCAAAGGAACGGTTTAACCTAGAAGAACGAAACTTGGTCAGCCAAGTTGGACTGGTGTACTGATCATTAAATGGATGTATCATCAAGATTGGGTGAAAAAATGTTTGCTGAGATTTCAGGAAACTCGTAGTTTTTTGGAAGCTTGGCAACCCCTTTCAATGAAAGTGATTCTCGTCAGTCTCTGCTTGGGGCTACTTCCAGAGGACACAAACCATAGCCATAGAACTTGGAACTACATTATTGTGCCAAGTTTCAAAGAGCTAGCACAAACCGTGTTTGATTTACAGTTCCAACTACATGTATCCATACAGGAGAAAACAGAGTGAAACCTAAACATGAAAACGGTTACTGCAAAGGAACGGTTTAACCTAGAAGAACGAAATTTGGTGAGCCAAGTGGGACTGGTGTACTGATCATTAAATGGATGTATCATCACGATTGGGTGAAAAAATGTTTGCTGAGATTTCAGGAAACTCGTAGTTTTTTGGAAGCTTGGCAACCCCTTTCAATGAAAGTGATTCTCGTCAGTCTCTGCTTGGGCTACTTCCAGAGGACACAAACCATAGCCCTGGAACTTGGAACTACATTATTGTGCCAAGTTTCAAAGAGCTAGCACAAACCGTGTTTGATTTAGAGTTCCAACTACATGTATCCATATAGGAGAAAACAGAGTGAAACCTAACCATGAAAACGGTTACTGCAAAGGAACGGTTTAACCTAGAAGAACGAAATTTGGTGAGCCAAGTGGGACTGGTGTACTGATCATTACCTGCAAGTATCATAACGATTGGGTGAAAAAATGTTTGCTGAGATTTCAGGAAACTCGTAGTTTTTTGGAAGCTTGGCAAGCCCTTTCAATGAAAGTGATTCTCGTCAGTCTCTGCTTGGGGCTACTTCCAGAGGACACAAACCATAGCCCTAGAACTTGGAACTACATTATTGTGCCACGTTTCAAAGAGATACCACAAACCGTGTTTGATTTACAGTTCCAACTACATGTATCCATATAGGAGAAAACAGAGTGAAACCTAAACATGAAAACGGTTACTGCAAAAGAACGGTTTAACCTAGAAGAACGAAATTTTGGTGAGCCAAGTGGGACTGGTGTACTGATCATTAAATGGATGTATCATCAAGATTGGGTGAAAAAAATGTTTGCTGAGATTTCAGGAAACTCGTAGTTTTTTGGAAGCTTGGCAACCCCTTTCAATGAAAGTGATTCTCGTCAGTCTCTGCTTGGGGCTACTTCCAGAGGACACAAACCATAGCCATAGAACTTGGAACTACATTATTGTGCCAAGTTTCAAAGAGCTAGCACAAACCGTGTTTGATTTAGAGTTCCAACTACATGTATCCATATAGGAGAAAACAGAGTGAAACCTAAACATGAAAACGGTTACTGCAAAGGAACGGTTTAACCTAGAAGAACGAAATTTGGTGAGCCAAGTGGGACTGGTGTACTGATCATTACCTGCAAGTATCATCACGATTGGGTGAAAAAATGTTTGCTGAGATTTCCGGAAACTCGTAGTTTTTTGGAAGCTTGGCAACCCCTTTCAATGAAAGTGATTCTCGTCAGTCTCTGCTTGGCTACTTCCAGAGGACACAAACCATAGCCCTAAAACTTGGAACTACATTATTGTGCCAAGTTTCAAAGAGCTGGCACAAACCGTGTTTGATTTAGAGTTCCAACTACATGTATCCATATAGGAGAAAACAGAGTGAAACCTAAACATGAAAACGGTTACTGCAAAGGAACGGTTTAACCTAGAAGAACGAAATTTGGTGAGCCAAGTGGGACTGGTGTACTGATCATTAAATGGATGTATCATCAAGATTGGGTGAAAAAATGTTTGCTGAGATTTCAGGAAACTCGTAGTTTTTTGGAAGCTTGGCAACCCCTTTCAATGAAAGTGATTCTCGTCAGTCTCTGCTTGGGGGTACTTCCAGAGGACACAATCCATAGCCATAGAACTTGGAACTACATTATTGTGCCAAGTTTCAAAGTGCTAGCACAAACCGTGTTTGATTTAGAGTTCCAACTACATGTATCCATATAGGAGAAAACAGAGTGAAACCTAAACATGAAAACGGTTACTGCAAAGGAACCGTTTAACCTAGAAGAACGAAATTTGGTGAGCCAAGTGGGACTGGTGTACTGATCATTACCTGCAAGTATCATCACGATTGGGTGAAAAAATGTTTGCTGAGATTTCAGGAAACTCGTAGTTTTTTGGAGGCTTGGCAACCCCTTTCAATGAAAGTGATTCTCGTCAGTCTCTGCTTGGGGCTACTTCCAGAGGACACAAACCATAGCCCTGGAACTTGGAACTACATTATTGTGCCAAGTTTCAAAGAGCTAGCACAAACCGTGTTTGATTTAGAGTTCCAACTACATGTATCCATATAGGAGAAAACAGAGTGAAACCTAAACATGAAAACGGTTACTGCAAAGGAACGGTTTATCCTAGAAGAACGAAATTTGGTGAGCCAAGTGGGACTGGTGTACTGATCATTACCTGCAAGTATCATCACGATTGGGTGAAAAAATGTTTGCTGAGATTTCAGGAAACTCGTAGTTTTTTGGAAGCTTGGCAACCCCTTTCAATGAAAGTGATTCTCGTCAGTCTCTGCTTGAGGCTACTTCCAGAGGACACAAACCATAGCCATAGAACTTGGAACTACATTATTGTGCCAAGTTTCAAAGAGCTAGCACAAACCGTGTTTGATTTACAGTTCCAACTACATGTATCCATATAGGAGAAAACAGAGTGAAACCTAAACATGAAAACGGTTACTGCAAAGGAACGGTTTAACCTAGAAGAACAAAATTTGGTGAGCCAAGTGGGACTGGTGTACTGATCATTACCTGCAAGTATCATCACGATTGGGTGAAAAAATATTTGCTGAGATTTCAGGAAACTCGTAGTTTTTTGGAAGTTTGGCAACCCCTTTCTATGAAAGTGATTCTCGTCAGTCTCTCCTTGGGGCTACTTCCATAGTACACAAACCATTGCCATAGAACTTGGAACTATATTATTGTGCCAAGTTTCAAAGAGCTAGCACAAACCGTGTTTGATTTAGAGTTCCAACTACATGTATCCATATAGGAGAAAACAGAGTGAAACCTAAACATGAAAACGGTTACTGCAAAGGAACGGTTTAACATAGAAGAACGAAATTTGGTGAGCCAAGTGGGACTGGTGTACTGATCATTAAATGGATGTATCATCACGATTGGGTGAAAAAATGTTTGCTGAGATTTCAGGAAACTCGTAGTTTTTTGGAAGGTTGGCAACCCCTTTCAATGAAAGTGATTCTTGTCAGTCTCTGCTTGGGGCTACTTCCAGAGGACACAAACCATAGCCCTAGAACTTGGAACTACATTATTGTGCCAAGTTTCAAAGAGGCTAGCACAAACCGTGTTTGATTTAGACTTCCAACTACATGTATCCATATAGGAGAAAACAGAGTGAAACCTAAACATGAAAACGGTTACTGCAAAGGAACGGTTTAACCTAGAAGAACGAAATTTGGTGAGCCAAGTGGGACTGGTGTACTGATCATTAAATGGATGTATAATCAAGATTGGGTGAAAAAATGTTTGCTGAGATTTCAGGAAACTCGTAGTTTTTTGGAAGCTTGGCAACCCTTTCAGATGAAAGTGATTCTCGTCAGTCTCTGCTTGGGGCTACTTCCAGAGGACACAAACCATAGCCATAGAACTTGGAACTACATTATTGTGCCAAGTTTCAAAGAGCTAGCACAAACCGTGTTTGATTTAGAGTTCCAAATACATGTATCCATATAGGAGAAAACAGAGTGAAAACCTAAACATGAAAACGGTTACTGCAAAGGAACGGTTTTACCTAGAAGAACGAAATTTGGTGAGCCAAGTGGGACTGGTGTACTGATCATTACCTGCAAGTATCATCACGATTGGGTGAAAAAATGTTTGCTGAGATTTCAGGAAACTCGTAGTTTTTGGAAGCTTGGCAACCCCTTTCAATGAAAGTGATTCTCGTCAGTCTCTGCTTGGGGCTACTTCCAGAGGACACAAACCATAGCCATAGAACTTGGAACTACATTATTGTGCCAAGTTTCAAAGAGCTAGCACAAACCGTGTTTGATTTAGACTTCCAACTACATGTATCCATATAGGAGAAAACAGAGTGAAACCTAAACATGAAAACGGTTACTGCAATGGAACGGTTTAACCTAGGAAGAACGAAATTTGGTGAGCCAAGTGGGACTGGTGTACTGATCATTACCTGCAAGTATCATCACGTTTGGGTGAAAAAATGTTTGCTGAGATATCCGGAAACTCGTAGTTTTTTGGAAGCTTGGCAACCCCTTTCAATGAAAGTGATTCTCGTCAGTCTCTGCTTGGGGCTACTTCCAGAGGACACAAACCATAGCCATAGAACTTGGAACTACATTATTGTGCCAAGTTTCAAAGAGATAGCACAAACCGTGTTTGATTTACAGTTCGAACTACATGTATCCATATAGGAAAAAACAGAGTGAAACCTAAACATGAAAACGGTTACTGCAAAGGAACGGTTTAACCTAGAAGAACGAAATTTGGTGAGCCAAGTGGGACTGGTGTACTGATCATTACCTGCAAGTATCATCAAGATTGGGTGAA
The DNA here is from genome assembly GCF_045843805.1 of Urocitellus parryii. NCBI lineage: Eukaryota > Metazoa > Chordata > Mammalia > Rodentia > Sciuridae > Urocitellus > Urocitellus parryii. Next base: position 48,653 of record NW_027553011.1, read on the forward strand.
AAATGTTTGCAGAGATTTCAGGAAACTCGTCGTTTTTTGGAAGCTTGGCAACCCCTTTCAATGAAAGTGATTCTCGTCAGTCTCTGCTTGGGGCTACATCCAGAGGACACAATCCATAGCCATAGAACTTGGAACTACATTATTGTGCCAAGTTTCAAAGAGATAGACACAAACCGTGTTTGATTTACAGTTCGAACTACATGTATCCATATAGGAAAACAGAGTGAAACCTAAACATGAAAACGGTTACTGCAAAGGAACGGTTTAACCTAGAAGAACGAAATTTGGTGAGGCCAAGTGGGACTGCTGATCATTACCTGCAAGTATCATCACGATTGGGTGAAAA